>NW_020837972.1:10707550-10865976 GCF_003676395.1 Aethalodelphis obliquidens | reverse complement strand
GGGCACGAACCCATGTCCTCTGCATCGGCAGGCGGACTCTCAACCACTGGGCCACCAGGGAAGCCCTGGATTTCTTTTACTCAAGTGTAACAATGATATTAGAGCCAGCATTTAGATCCAGGGACCTTGGCTCCAGAGCCTGTCCACTTAACTAAAATAGCCCTCAAAATGAGATTCTCTTAATAAATTATGGTACATCTATAAAATAAAATATGATTCTGCCATTAAAAAGTGTATATGTAGCTATGAAAAGATAATCCAAAAATCTTACAAGTGGTGAGGAAACAAGATGTAAAATTGTAAATATATTATGATACTTTTGTGGAAAAAATTATGGTTCCATAAATAGGAAAAAATGTAAAAAGGATACACAAAAATGTTAATATTATATTGTGGCAATGGTGACATTTGGGGTGATTTTATTTTTGTTCTCTTTCCTTAGCTATATTTTCTGTGTTTCCCATAATAACATGAATTGCTTAATTATTAGAGAGCACAAAGTACAATAAAGGTTATATTTTGAAAAGTACAGTTTGTGCTTCACCAGATTACAAGGGACCATATTGGACCCTGAAGAAAACACCAAGTGAGAGACATAACAGAGTATGGTGAGGTGGAAACACACTTCCTGTGCACACAGGAAAACTACATTTCCCAGATTCCCTTGCAGCTGGATTGGAGCCACATGACTGAGTTTTAGCCAATGGAAAGTGAGCAGAAGCCTTATAAGCTATCTGCACACCTAGACCATAAAAATATCCCGTGTGTCTCTCTAGTCATTTCTTCTCCTGTTAGGATCTCAGAAGCCATGTGAAGGCATACCTACAAAATGGTGGGAAACTGCCCAATTTGTATCATTATTGGATAAGCAGGATGATCAACACCCCAGTTTGCCTGGGATTCAAGGAGTTCTGAGTGTCAGGATTTTCAGTTCTGAAAACTCACAGCTCTGGGGAAACCTGGGACACATTAAATGGGCAAGAAATAAACTGGTATTCTGATACGCCTCAGAGACCTTTCGGTTAACCTGGTACAGCAACAGAGCCTAGCCTCTCCAAACTACTACAAAGGAAAAATTCAGCACTTAAAGGTCAGATGTCCAGCCTAATGCTTAGCACTCTAAGCACCCTTTTGACTTTTGATAGTTCCCTTTAACTTTCTGGACAACTGTTCTCTGACCCATACAAAAGAGATGCCAATAAAACCTACTCTATGGTGTCATTATGAGAATTGAATAAAATGCAATTCTGAAATTGTGAAAAATCTCTGTAGCTATAAATCACTGTGCAAATGTGAGCTTTATAATTTTTAAGACAGTTCAGTGGACGATAACAGACTTCAGCATTTCCATTATGTGGCAATCTCAACGTCCAGGACACAGTCCAAAATCCCTCAAAAGACGAAGCAGTTTGACCTGAAACAAGCCTTCAGCCATTCATTTGTTTTGCAAATATCTACTGGCTCCTCCTATGTGCCAAGCATGTTAGATGCCAGGAATGCAATTACGGACCCAGATCTGTTCACTCATCAAACAGATATTTGCTGGGATCCTACTGCATGTCAGGTGCTCTGCTGGACTGGTATACAGGCATACCTTGTTTTATTGCACTTTGCAGATACTGCGTTTTTTTAACAAATGGAAGGTTTGTAGCCACCCTGCGTTAAGCGAGTCTATTGGCACCGTTTTCCAAAAGCCCTTGCTTCCTTCATGTCTCTGTGTCATATTTTGGTAAAAGTCTCACCATAATCCAAGCTTTTTCATTCTTATTATATTTTTATGGTGATCTGTGATGTTTTGATGTGACTATTGCAAAAAGATTACGACTTGCTGAAGGCTCCGATGGTTTGCATTTTTTAGCAGTAAAGGGTTTTTTAATTAAGGTAGGGACATTGTTTTTTCAAACATAATTCTATTGCACACTTGATAGACTAGAGTTTAGTGTAAATATAAGTTTTATATGCACTGGGAAACCAAAAAGTTCTTGTGACTCGCTTTGCTGTGGTACTCTGGAGCTGAACCTACAGGATCTCTGCCTGCATAGCGATTAAACATGAGGGTAGGCAGCTTAGCCTCATGGAGCTTTTGTTTTTCCAGGAAAGGCGGCTAGTGAACCAATAATTACATAATTAATTCATTAATACCGACTGGGATGCACGTTATGAAGAAGTTCAGGACAGGGAAAGATCCAGCAGACTGTGCAGCCAAAATCCCCAGGGAGCCCGAAGACTTGTTCCATCTTGTTAGCGCTTGAATTGAGACAATTGCACTGAACACATCTTGGCCTTTCACTCCTTAGCAGTCATCCAAAGGCCCTGAAGCTTTAACATTTGGGCCTTTCACACATTCCTTTGTATTAAGATTTCTTTTTCTTAAAGAAGAAAAACAAGGCGGCAGGAAACACACACACCCCACACCATCCTTTTTTCTTCCAAAGATTACATAACTGCATGAAAGCCTTCCAAGACTTGCCGTGTAACTCTACCAAACCTATAAACTTCTTGAAGTTTAGTTGGCAGAGGTGTCTATGCCAACAGTACATAAAACCCTCAGTGGTTGGGTGTTCCAGCAATCTGAATTCATATAAAAATGTCTGGGCCCTTAAAACCTACTCAACAGAAGCTGCTAGCTTAGACATCAGCCCTCCCAAATGATTACAGATTGCAAGTCTTCACTGGAAAAGTAAGGTCATCGTGGGGAGGGGAAATGGGGAATTACGTGGAGAGGGACCCAGGGGACGGGGGTGGGAAAAGAAGAGGTGTAAACTCCAGTCGTGAAGATTGCTTGGGGGAGAGAGGGATTATTTCAAGGAAATTGCACCGGAAAATGTAACCTCGAGTAGGCGGCTGCTGGTGCAATCAGTTTTTAGCGTGGGCAAACGGCTAGACTCAGGAGGCAGAGAGAGAGTAGAAGAGAAACTCTGAGTCAGAGATTGCCGGTACTATGCCAGCCATCTTGGGAGGTAGAACAGGAGCATAAGGTATAAACATCGGAGACGCAGAGAAGAGGTTTGGAGAAGGGAGAGAAGCCCAAGGAAACCACTCTCCTTGGTAGAAACAGCAGACTGCTGTTGGAAACCTGTGGATTTCAGCTGCCCCCGCCCCTCCCTTTCTTTTAGCCTTGCTAAATTCTAAGGGTTGGGAAAAGCCATCATGGGAACAGGACAGAGGAATGTTCTACCAGAAGCAAAAACTGATGCCACATTATTTGCCCCTTCCCTCAACTCGAGTGGTGTTGACGGAACCATCTGATGGAAGAGAGAGAAAGCTACTGATTTGCTCAGACACCCTCTGGCTTTCACACACTGGAACAGAAAGCAGAAGTGAGACTGCCAATCAAAGATAAAACCAGAGAGAACTTACAAGATAAAAGAAAGGGCATATTAGAATTCCATATGGAGGCTGGGAAGACATTGAGTATTGACCAAGAGCTCCTGTGTAGTTTCAAGTTTCCAAATCCACTGCGCCCTACCCAGACTTACCTGCTGAAATGTATAAACATCATGAGTTAGTGCTTCTGGCCACGTTCAGTGTTGGAGCCTGGGCCTTCAGTCCCTCCCTCTGGGGTTTAGGCCAGACTAACAAACCCTGGGGATTCCTGACTGGGTAGAGGATAGAAAGGGCTGGGAACAAGACCCCAGGGCTGCCCAGAGGGCCTCCTGTCTAATTGGGAGGGACAGCAATGAATGTACAGAGATACTGCAAGCACGGGGACTCTTCTTTTCATTCCAACTTGAGTCAGACCTCAATAAATATTTACGCTGAGTGTAGAAGGAAAGGTTAACAGGTTTTTTTTTAGATAGCCTTATCAATAAGATGAATAATAGCTAATAGTAAAAACAACAATAACAAATAGCTACCATAAAAGCACAGAACAGTATTTACAAGTGCACTACAATTTATATTTAAAAAGGAAGAAAGAGGTGTATGTATGTATTTTCTTGTATGAGCATAAAATATGTCTAGAAAGATAACTAAGAAATCAGTATAACCAACTGGCTCAGAGAAGCGGGGAAGCGGGTGCCTGGGGGTCAGGAATAAAAGACTTTTCATTCTATTCTCCTTTTTAACTTGTGGTTTTTTTAGCCATGAGAATGATTTTCCCCTTCAAAAATAGTTTTTAAAACAAGTGTTAATATCGATATTTACAGAGGCCTGCAGTGTGTCAGGCACGGTGCCCCAAACTGAAATTTAGAGTTGAAGAATACAAAATCACGGCCCATAAATATCTGACAGGCTGGCAGAGGAGGTGGCAGGTATACCATTAGCTGTGACGTATGGCTAAAGGGTGGAGACGCTGTAGAGATGCTGTAAAGCAGAACGGTTGACAGAAGTTGACGGAGGGAGCTCAAGTCAGACTAGGGTTCAAAGCCTGGTTCATTCACTTAGCCTGGTGTGTGAGCTTAAATAAGTTGTTAACCCTCTCCAAACCTCAGTTTCCTTGCTTATAAAGTGAGAATAATAATGATAAAGAAGGAAGAGGAGACGGGGGAGAAAATGATGCCGATGTTGAAGCGAAAGAAGAAGGAGAAGAAGGAAAAGAACAAAGAGGAGGGGGCAGGGGAGGAAGAGGAAATGATTTCAATAGATTGTTATGGGTATTAAATGAGATAAATGTTTGTAAAGTTCTCAGCACAGGATTTGACACAAGTCATCAAATCACCCAAAGCAATGATTAATAAGGCGTAGAGAACAAACATATGGACACCAAGAGGGAAAAGAGGGGGGCGGGATGAACTGGGAGATGGGGATTGACATATATACACTACAATGTATAAAATAGATAACTAATGAGAACCTGCTGTAGAGCACATGGAACTCTACTCAACGCTTTGTGGTGACCTAAGTGGGAAGGAAATCCGAAAAGAGGGGGTCTATGTATACGTATAGCTGATTCCCTTCACTGTACATCAGAAACTAACACAACATTGTAAAGCAACTATACCCCAATTTAAAAAAATAAAAAGTATTAGTAGTTACAGTAGAGTTACTAAGGAGAGACTCAAACAGTGAATAATTCCGGTGTGGAGGGCTGGGGAAAGCTTCATGGCGATCAGGAATTTGAGTTAGCTCTTAGTAGATAGAAAGATAGGTCGGTTTCAGTATCTGCAATATAGTCAACAGACAGAACAGCCCAGGCAAAGACTTGGAGCTTGTGCAGTTAAATTCTCTCTGTAGGTGGTGGTCCACAGAGTGAATCTCTGATTCAGGTGGGAAGAGAGACAAGGGAAGGGAGATTTAAATTGGAAATACCAGATCATGCACCTTGGAGGTTATGATAATGTTTTCTTGCCTTTCCGCCTCTCTATCTTAACACCTGGTCATCCTCTTGTCAAATCAAATCCATCCACACTCTGGAGGAACGTTTCACATGTGCAAGACACACGTAAACTCATTCACAATGTAGAAAGCAGATACGGTGCTTTTTTAAGGGCAAAAATCGTGTTATCTTTCTTCTTTTTGCCTTTGATAATAACATGTGAGATAATTAAATATCTTAATTGCTTATGCCACTACTGGTCAACTTTTCTGCTACTTGTATCAAATGCATCTTTACGGATAAGTGGTAGTACTAATTCATTGGTGTTCTGTTTGCTTGTTTTGTCTTGAGGATAGAGATATGTTTGTGGCTAGGATTTGCCTTAAGGCACTGGGTTGCAATAAAAATTGAATGTGGACCATATTATGTTGGGTAACATTTTATTATGGGTGTTTATTACTCTGGAAGTAAATTAAGTTACTTCTCAGCTAACTTGCATGTACAACAAGCCATACTTACTAAATATTTTAGGGATGCAATCTGAAAGCATGAATTTCTTATTGTCCTTTCACTCCTCTAGATCAGGTTGACTGAAGGATACCCTGAGATTGTAAAGTATCATTTTTTTTAATGTTCCCATTTGCAGTTACTAAATGTCTCTTAATCCATAGTGTCTTGACATTGTGACAACTAAGAACTATACAGTAAGAAGTTGAAAGAACTTGTACAAGATTTCCAAAGCCACAGCTAATATCTGATTTCACATTTTATGCTCATCACAACAGCCTCACTTTTCCAGTGTCTGATTTTATGCTTGGTACATATTAACATTTGAATGTCATAAATTTAATCTGTGAAAAATGTTGATTTCATCTACTTTCTATATTGATGTTCCCTGTAAGGTTTTTTTGTATGTTTATTTATTTCTTGAAGAAGGATTCTTTTTTCTGCTAGATGATGACAATAATGATGGTGAATATATATATATATATAGAGAGAGAGAGAGACACACACACACACACATATACATCTCACATACCACATATAAACATATATATATGCACATACATGTATGTATAATATATCTGTATTTATCTACCTCTGTCTATTCTCTCTACCTATTCTAGCTGTCAATCTATCTATCTATCTATCTATCTATCATCTATCTATCTATCTCAAAGCAACCTACCAGCATGAACAAGATAGATTTCCATAAAAGCACAGATCTAAATCCTTTGTGAGCACCTCTCTGCAAAGCTGACAGCATCCACATTCTGGGGCTTCTGGCCTCCAATCCTCAAGGAGTCTCCCTACATCTTTGTCCAGGTCCTTCAGTTATGGGCGTCCCTCTTCCTCCCTCTGGGACTTAAGCTGTTCTGGCACACGAACGTTTGGTGAGCCTGCCTTTAGCTAGAAGGGGGAACGTTCTTTTGCTAAGTTGAGAACTTGAAGGGATTCATCTGATTTTGTTTCTTTGGTGTTTAGAGATAGTTAATTCTTAGCAAAATATAGTTCCTTATTCCTTAGCAGAAGAATTGTTAGGGGTGTGTGTGTGTGTGTGTGTGTGTGTGTGTATGTACATTTAAAATATATTTTAAAAGGTCTTTTTAAAGACTTTAAATGACTCTTGCAAAACAATATGTTGATGAGTTAAGTGTAAATGAATCAGAACCATGTGGCTTGAATTTTCTTCAAAATACCCTAGGGTTTAAAATGAGGGGGAAAAGGTACTTGAAGAAAAAAAATATGTTTGGGGTCTTCCTGAACCTAAATCATTTGAAAAATAGTTTAAGATGTTTGCTAAATCCAAAAAGCAGCTTTGCTCCCACCATATGGCAATGTCAAAGTGGCTCTTCAGATGAGCTTAAGCCTAATTTTAATTTCTTGCACATGTGGTAAAAACATCTTTGAGGACTCTCTCAAGCCACTGTACAAGGGAGCGCTCAGAGTTTGGGGATTTGTGTGTGTGCGTTCATTTGCATAACAACGGCCTTGGGCCCAGCTTTCTCACTCTCTTCTTGTTGCACAGGACAGGGCCTGGTCTGCTCTATTTTACCTGTTTCTTGGGCCCTAGTATCCCTCTGGGGTCATCGTTCCTCACCACGCTAAAGTCTTTGAGGGCTGGCCCCCAGTCGCCACTCTTACTGGTTTCCATTGGGAGGTTTGCTTTTGCTCGAGAGTACCTGTGTTGGCATTTGGATTATTATTCCCAGGTCGTCACAGAATTTCCTCTGAATCCACTCCCAAGTAATCACTGCAGGCTGTTCCTTATTTAAACAGAATGGGCAAGTTCCCAGGAATTGGGGTCATTAGGCATAGCTTCCGGTGATTCAAAATAGCCCACCATCCTTTGGGGTATCTCTCCAGCAGTACAGATTCAACCAAATGAATGAAGAATGAAGCTGAGAAAGGTCTAGAACAGTGGTTCTCAATGACAGTAGCATCACCAACTAAGGGGAGTGTCAAAAATTTGTGGGCGCATGTCTCAGTGTTTGTGGGGTGCATAACTGGCACGTAATGGGCAAGGGTCAGGGATGTGAGACGTCCTGTAGTAAACAGGACCCTATAAAAGATTGCCCTGTATCTCACAGGACTTTCAAATCCACCACTAGACATTTCTGTAGGTGAAAAACATGTCAATAATTATCTAAGCCCAGAACCTAACCCTGTTTTTTATATAGAATCGCAAATCCTTTTTTCTCAGTTTCGATGTTTCCTGGATTTTCCAAACATGCTGCTACCATGATATCCAAGGAAAAATTGGACTTGTCTGCGTTCAGGACAAGGTGGAAATGCCACTAATAGGATCTAAGCTGTCTGCACAGTGCAGCACAACACATTCACATCGGCTGGCGACCGTAGTTTCTGCATTCACAGCAATTCTGCAAACAGGTGCAACACGGGATTATCTGTCATGCCTCCTCTGTGTCCTGTTTCTCAGTTATACTGCAGCTACGTATGTGTGTTTACCAATTATGTGTGCAGGTAGGTTATGTTATCTCTAAATGATATATGTAGTTTTTATAATCTATCATTTTCATTCCAGCATAGGAAAGGGAGATTACAAAACATTGCTTACAAAAGGTGCCGTTAACTTTGACCTAATAGGGGACCCCCCGGATGAGGGCTGACAGTACCACAAAAGGAAGCACACGGAACCCCGGGTCCTCATTGGTGTCCAACACTCGCTTGTTGTATGACCCTGAACAAGTCTCAATTCCTCCCTGGGCTTCAGTTTCCTCACCTCAAGCCTCAGAACATCAGACTTCATCATTGGGACATGAACTCAGCTTCCTCAAACATAGTGAGTAAAAAGGGCTATAGGTCTGCCTATTCAATTCAGGAAAGCATCCTTCACTCTGTTTCATAGTGAAATGTGCTCTCTCTCATTTTTTCACAAAAACATGCAACCATTTATTTTACCTCTTTATATAGGGATATCACCACTGATAATTTCTTTGGACTTCGAGAGCACCAGTGCAATGACTCATGACTACTAAGACGTAGCCCTAATGGTGAAAAAGAGAGAGAGAGAGGTAGAAACTGTAGGAAAATACATCAACTAGTTCTTGTCAAAAAAGGAGGACCCACGGCCCAATTCCTACCAGCATGGTTTCGTGTCCCCAGATCTTTGACTCATCTAAGATTCAACCATCAAAAGCAAATAGTAGTTAAATTTTTTGAAGGTCTTTAGAAAAAAGTTCAAGATCTCACTTGATAACACATTTGGGTGACCCCTCTTCCTTTCATATCCAAAATAGCAATTTCATCAATACTACATCTGTTCCTCTCTCTCTCTCTCTCTCTCTCTCTCTCTCTCTCTCTCTATATATATATATATATATATATATATTTTTAAGAGAACTAGTTGGTAACAATGAGATGTGAAAAAAAAAAAAGATTTGTAACATACACTCACATTGGCTAATGGGAATGTGGGAATGCCTGTTTCGCATTTAGATTTCTGATATCATCTCATTATAGTGTCTGGACCATCCCCTTTGGTCAAGACAATGCCAGAAGTCTTGTTGGGAAATGGTGAGAAGTCTTGAAACTGCCAGATGCTTGCTTGCTGGGTTAGCCAAAGCAGCTCTGAAAAGGAAGACGCCAGGCTGCAAAGCCAACTTGGTGTCCCAGCCTGGGTATCTGGAACAGGCCTGCCTCTTTCCCAACAGATGTGTGCCTAGCGCAAGTCACTTAAGTTCTTAGTGTCAAATGAGGAATATGAGCTAATCTATTTCAAAACAGCTACAATTTCCTAATTCCTAAAATCCCCCACCAAGCCCACTGACCCAAAGGAGAATTCTAGAAAATGTTGTACAATGATAGGTCCCAGACAGGACTAATTGAACAAGTGAGTATTGGATGTCTGTTGCTTTGACCTCTCCACTCACTATCCACTCTCCTTTCTTTACATAACAACATCCAGTGCTTCCTCTGAGCTATCACCCCTCTCCTATTTTCAGGTGATACGGTAAGCCTAACCACCACTATAGTCCAGAGTAGGCACATGACCTAGTTCCAGCCAATCTAAGCATTCAGTCCTCCTGGCTAGTGATTGGCTCAGGAGTCGACATGTGACTCAAATTAGACCAATGAGAGTCATTCCTGGGAGGGTTGCTGGAATAATGAGTAAAGTGGCTTTCTTGGTCCAGCCTGAACGGATAAACTGGAAAGATATAAACCTAGAGTTTATGTAGCCATATGTAGCCATCTTTGTCACAGACTGGAACAAGTCTGTTTCAGAATGAAGCCAACTAACAGGAAGTAGAACTGAGGGAGGGAGAAGGATAGATTCAGACAACATGGCTTAAGCCTATGATAGCAGTCATGGCTACAGCTAATTCTACCCCATGAATAGACTTCTTAGTTTATATGAGAAAATATTCCTTAAAAAATTCACGTGACCTTGAATAGGATTTTTTTTTTGCAATCAAAGGAGTCCTGAATTGAGTGGCCAAAGAATAAGGATATGATTTCCTTATAGGATCCTTATATGATTTCCCATGGATTTCCTCAGCTACCACCTTTAGTAGGGAAAAGATTTCAGGCTGTAGAGGACCTTGATTCTTATCTCAGCTTTGCAGTTGACTGAGCAAGTAGTTTACCCACTCTGTGCTTCAGTTACTTTTCCTTTCAAAGAATAAAACTTGGGTAAGGTGGTGAAAGGCTCAGAGATGATACCTTGATCATTTGGTTACGAGAAGCAGAAACCCGCTGAAACTAACTGAGGTGAAAGGGAACTTATTGGAGGGATCCAGGAAGCCCTCGAATTGCTCAAAGTTAGTAATATAATTGGGCCTCACAAGGGCCTGATTCCCACCATCCTTTCCTCTGGGCGCTCATGAAATCTCCAATCACAACTCTTCCTTTCTTTTCTCTCTGTAGAGGGGTATTCTTTGCTCTGTTAACACTCTCCCCCAACGTGGCCGTCCTAGTCTCAGCTTTCAAGCCTCAGCAGAGCCAAGTCAGTATCTCATAGCCCCCTATTCCAAATTCCCAGGACAGAGAAGTTGGATTGACCCAACTTGGGCTGGGTGTCCAACATATGATCATCTAGTGAAGTTATGGCATTCCTTCCTGGCACTGGGGAGGGGCAAGTCCTCCAAGGGAAGAGTAGGTAAGAAAGAGCCTCACACAATAAACTGTGCATGGTAGGTGCTTATGACACACCATTATTTACCCTCCCCCTTCCTGCTTCTTTCTCTTCCTCTTCTTCTCTCCTTCTCCTTCTTCTTCTTCTCCACCTCCTCCTTATTTTCCTCCTCCTCCCTCTCTCCCTCTCCTTTTCCCATTCTCCTTCTTCTTCATCTTAATGTTAGTATCAGTGGTGTATGTATTCGTTTTACCATAATCACCATCACCCAAAACTTCTTCCTCAATTTTGAATGTGAAGCAAAGAGAAAATAATTTACTCTCTAAACATGGATTCTAGAAAAGAGCCCCTTTAATGCCTAGTTTCATCTTTTAATTTAATCTAATGCTATCCAACCCACTCACCTTGCAGAGCAGTTGGAAGACAGTAATGGATTTGAAAGAGTTTTGACGATGTAAGCACTGTCATTACTGAGAACATCCCCCTCTGTTCCCCACCCCCTCGAAGTTACTAATGACAACATAGTACTCAGTCTGTTTTTCTAGTACCCATAAAAAGAAGCACCAACCTAAGGCTAAATAATTTCTCAAAAGAAACACCGCAGACATACCCCCCTTTTTTTCAACAAGAAATTTTTCTCTAATACATTTAAGTAGGTGATGGTTTAGTAGACCCCAATAAGTGCCCTAAAACTTTGCTCTTGTCCCTTTGAAACGGCATAATCTGTAAAACCCAAAACAGAGATGTGCTCCTTTTTACACTATTATTTAATCTGGACTCTCTCCAGACTCGGCCCTTCCAGACAGCAGTGGCATCCAGCGGATAGGGTGATGGGAGGTTGACCTCAGCATAAACACCACGTGATTCCTGGAATTTGGAGGCGGACTCCGCTGCCCTCGCACTCCCTTTGTCGGCAGATCTTGGGAGCCGGGCAGCTTTATTACAACCTGGCACAGCCTAGGCAGCCACTCAGACTGTCAACAGCCGGCAGCCAAGAGGAGAACCTTCCATCAGGGACTGACACCTAGCCAAGTCCCCCGGTGGTTGCGATGGGCCACTTCCCCAGTGAGAACAAGGCCTGAACAATTACGCTTTTGTGCTGGTGGTGACCTGGGTACCGCCCCTTCTGGATGTGACTGGCCAGAGCACAGGAGATGGGTGAAATCTGTTGATGTTCAGGACCCCTGTGCCAAGGGCTTTTTTATGGAGGAAGTTCAGAGTCAGGCAGACGGGGTTCAAATGCTGTGTGACCTCGGAGCTGCACTTAACCAGCCGTTGTATCTTTCTCTGGAAAATGGACATAATACCGACTTCTTGGGGTTTTCTCTGGCTTATGTACAATAATGTACTAAAGCAACTAGTGAGAGCCTGGGACATATCAGCAATTCAGGAATCACCAGCTAACATTCCCATGAGGGAACCTGAGGTTTTAGGCAGAGAAGCAGGTCCCCTATCACTTTTCTGTTTCATCACACTCATGCTAGTCAGCTACGCACATTGAGTGTACATATAACAAATTTATGTTTAGCCAAAATTTACTTTTTGCTTTTTTTAAATTTAGAAGTATAACACATACACTCACTTGTATGCATAAATGATCAATTTAACAATGAAATCAAATATGAATAGGACCATCACCCAGGACAAGGAAAAAAAATACTGCCAGCACCTAGAAGCCCCCAGCAACTACTTCCTGATTACAACCACCTGGATCCTATCTAGAATTAACCACGAATCTGACTTTTATGATATTTTCCTCTTGCTTTTCTTCATAATTTTGCCACCTATACATGCATCGGTGAGCAGTATCCTTTACTCTGCTTGCTTCTAAAATTCATAAAATGAATCATACGTTATGCGTTATTTTGTGTGTTTTGTACAGTGGTGAGGTTCGGAAGACTTGTCGATGCTTTTGCACGCGGCTGCAGTTTATTCATTTTCATTGTTGCAGAATATCCCATTAATCTTAACTTATATTTGAGGGACTTCCCTGGCAGTCCAGTGGTTAAGACTTTACCTGCCAATGCAGGGAGTGCGAGTTCGATCCCTGGTCAGGGAGCTAAAATCCCAGATGCCTTGCGGCCAAAAAAATACAAAACAGAAGCAATATTGTAACAAATTCAATACAGACTTTAAAAAAATCTTAACTTATATTTGAAAGAGTTGTTTTCAAGCAGCGTGCTGGCTCCTATGTGTGAGAAAGTCTCCAACAATGGTCACCATGAATCCTTCCCATGGGTTGGGCATCCCCTCCAAAGGTGGAGTGTGTTTTCCTCCCCCTAAACCTGGGTTGGCCTTTTGACCTGGCTTGACCGATACAAGATGGAGGAAATGGAGTCCTGGGACTTTTGAGTCCAGGCAGCTTCTGCCCTTTGGAAGCCAGCACCATTTAAGAAGTCCAATGACCCCAAGCTACCACACTGTGACAAAGCCTGAGGAACCCAAGAGAAAGGCCACGTGTGGAGGAGCATGATGGCTAAGTAGACCGCAGCTTTTCCAGCCATTCCAGCCAAAGCACCTGTCATGCAAATTTTCACATCTGTCTTAGACATTCCAGCTCCAGCAGATCCCACATGGAGCAGAAGAACTGCACAGCTGAGCCCAGCCCAGATCGCAGAGCTGTCAGAAAAAATAAACTGTCCTTTTAAAGCTCCCTAAGTTTTGGAGTGGTTTGTAACACAGCAATGGATAACTGAGAACAACCATTCCTAAGGAGTCAGTTGGGCAGAATGTTTCTCTCTCTCCTTCAGACCCAACAGTCCACGTCTTTGCAAGTTTTACATCTTTGCACTTTGCAAGTGATATTATTTACACCTTCATACATTTTTAAATACATCTTGCTTCGCCTCATTTTCCATCATCCTCTCAGATTCTCCTTTGAGCCATAGCCTTGTATGTGTTTGTGAAAACAATACCGGGTTTAGATGCCGCTATGAAAGAAAAAGGAAAGGAAAAGGAATAAGAGCTGTGGCTAAAAGCGAAGATCTAAGGTTATTAGTGTGTCTTTTTTCCAATAGATGAATCATGTAGATGTGCACCAGAATTGCCATGGAAAACGGTTCCCAGGAAAACATATTTTGAGATAAAAATGTGAATTTATTTGAGTAAGAAAACTCTTTTCTGTTTCACTTTGAAAAATAAGAGGCGTCATCCTATTACGCTGTCAATAGAGGGTGGGTCTTTGCTGCCTAGAACTTTGATCTGAAACGGTTAATAGCTTTCTTCCTAGTTTACTGCCTTGGGGTGTGGGGTGATCAGAAATAGCAACAATCTTTTCTACATTTGCACAAATGTAATTGCTTCTAATGCTACTGAAGTTTGAAGAAGCCTTAGCATTCTCATTTCACTGGGGCTTTCAGGTTTGTCTCCTTTCAAAGGCCGCATGTATTGAATGTTCTATAATGGAATGAATGGAGGGGGTAGGATGGGGGAAGAGGCTAGGAAAACTAACAGCTTTAAAACATGAAAATATTACAGTGTGGCTGATTTGCTCCTGATACAATGGAGATTGGAAGTTGGAGGTCTCTGCAAAGAGGCAGCAGAGGCTGGTTGAAATAAACAGAACTGAGTTTGAACCTGGCTCAACCCATGACCTTGGGCAAATAACCTACATTTTCTGAAGTTCAGTTTTTTCATCTGTAAAATAAGGCTAAGGAAAACCTTACAGGACCGAAGAATCAAAAAGAGATAATCTACCTAAGGGGCTTCGTCCGATGTCTGGCACAAAATAGTTCCCCAATGAATGCTAGCTCTCTACCACATAGATAATTTATAGGAGATTGTTTTGGAGATGTTGGCAGTTTATCTAGAGGATAGTGGATTAAGGGAACCATTTCATGAAGGAAGACAGAAAGATCCCAGAGAATTCCTGTAAGTCATCATCCCCTTGAAGAAAATGTTTCATGTCTGTGCATCAGTGACACTGCCTGGGGTTTTGGGCATAATCGGATTTTATTGAGCAATCCTGGAAACGGATTCTGTTATTTTTGTGGTTCATTTTGACTTCTACCAACTGGAACCAGAGACCTAAGGGGAGGGAGTGAGGTCTTAAGAAACTTAAATGAGAGAAGTTCAGTAATAAGCCATTCGTTTGGACAATACATGAACCAACATAGATACCATGTCTAGATTTTCTAAACTTTGATTTCAAATCCCCCAAACCTAGCTAAGCTTGTGACTTTCATCCTGAAGATACAAAAGGAAGGAGGAGCTTTTAAAGAATGACAACATTGGCTTGATACTGACTGAGATGTTTTATATTCAATATCTCATTTAATCCTCATAAGACTTGATCTCCCCACCTAAGAGAAGTGAGGTGTATTGGACAGGATCACTCATCTACAAAAATTTAAGAGCCAAGATTTGAATCCAGGACTAACTCTGAGACCCATGATTTTAACCAAAGTACTCTCTTGCCTCACTTAAGGAAATGAGATGGATCCTACATAAAGATCTGAGACAAAGTGTAAAGGGGGTAGACAGAAGTGGAAACCTATTGCCTGAGGGTTTATGCTGTGATGAAAACATATTGGTCAACGCTATACCAAAAGGAAGAGTTCCATAGGGAGATTAAGAGGGAGGGAGGAAGACTTGACCCAAGAAGAGGGTCAAGGAAGATCAATACAAGAAAGCAAGTAGCAGGTTAGGAGCTTTAGAGCTTAACAGCTAATCAAGGCTTGGTGTTCAAGGAAAAATGTTCAGGATTAAGACCATGGGGACCGTCATCCTGATTTTGTGCGTTGTGAGGACAAATATGACTATAAAAAGGGCCTACGCAGGACCAGTGAGAAAGCAGGCAATGGCTTCTGATGACTCCAAACGTCAAATTTGCCCTATTGAATTTTAGAACCCTGTTTTGAGATAGGTACCCAGGAAAGAGGTGAGCGTAAGCCAGGATCCCCCCCATAGGGAATCAGGGATTTGGGTGCCTGTGTCAGATGCAAACGGATTCCTTAGTAGACATTTATGCCACCTAAACTTTTCTCTCCTAGGTTCTCTTTTTCCAGCTTTCTCATTCTCCCTTTTATATTTTCGGGGCAGTACCTTCAGGTAAACATAAATAAATACATAGGAGAACATCAAAGTCAATCACTTTGCTGCACAAAAATTTTTCTAAGGCTTCTGCAGTTGACATCCCCCCAAAAGTTCAAACTTTTGAGTTTGGGGGTTACTGTGAAATTCAAGACCCAACCTAATCTGATCCCATCCCAACCTATCCAGACTTATCTCCTACCCCTCCCCCACATGCATTATTTCTCATTTGTGGAATTCTTGAAGTCTTTTGATCACTCAAGAGACTCATGAAAGTTAGCTTTTCATTAGAGTATTATGTACATATTTGTATCATCTCTGATACAGGTATTGAGATTGTTGGGATCACAATTTACATCGTATTTCATCTCTCCACTTCACACCTGGCAAAGGGCTTGACACTGAGGAGGAGACTGTACAGTACTAAATACACTTAAAATATGGAAATAAGCAAGGAAAAGATTGCTGGGATACTAAAGTAGTGGGTTTGTATTTAACACCACAATGGGTTCAAAATGAGTACCAGAACTGACTGGTAATCATGCTTCCTGAACTCTGTCTTTATATCTACAGCAGTGTTTCATCAACCCATTTCTCAGTTCAGGCTACCTGAGTTCGAAAAATATTTGTTGACAGGCACTGTATGCCAGGCTTTGTGTTAGGCATTGGGGATGTAAAAAGGATTAAGGCACAGCCTTTTTTTTTAATTTTTAAACTTTTTATTTATTTATTTTTGTGGCTGTGTGGCATGCAGGATCTTAGTTCCCCCACCAAGGATCAAACCCGTGCCCCTTGCAATGGAAGCACAGAGTCTTAACCTCTGGACCACCAGAGGAGTCCAAGGCACAGTCTTTAACCTGAAGAATCTACAGTCTAGTGAGACAGTTAGGTGTGTAATAAAATATTAAAATCAGATGAGCTACTATTTATTAATCACTGTATCCCTGAGACTTTATCAGTATTATATCATTTCATTCTCAAAACCCTGTGAGGCTCTTGGTTCCAGCCATGGTAGACTATCTGACACCAGACTCACCCTCCCTCCTAAATGTGAAGCAACTGTTTTCAGACGTGGGACAACAAACAGTAAAGACCTGAGATCTTTGAGTGAAAGGAACACTTGACACTAGCTCCCCATTCAGCCCACCTTTCCACTAGCAGCAAAGACAAATGGAGACAAAACAGACAGCAGTGATCTTGCTGGGTAGTGCAAACAGAGATTGGAATTTGGTGTTTTACCAATGCAGCTGGAGTTTGTGGGATAGGACAGTAGAAACAAAAAACCGCACTGACAAGAAACACCAGAAATCTGCATGGAGGTCCCACTAAGTCTTGACAAAACACTTACACGTCCAAGGCTAGACTCTGAAACTTAGCAGAGAACAACTACTGGAAGCGGTGAGGAGTGGGTGTTGTGAATTAAATAGTGATTCCAGAGGTTACATAGGGCTAGGAGACATTGGAGTTCTGACCAGGAAAAGAAGAGCGTCTGTTGAATAACCCAAGCATTCATTTGATACACCTAGAAAGCTCATGCCTTAGGGATAGAACTATTCTAGCCTTAGAGAAAAAGACACTCTTTACCTACCATGACAAAGTCTAAATGGATCACTAAGGTTCGCCTAAGCCTCCACTAAATTAGCTACTTGACAAAACAAAACTCAATTCTCTTTAAAAGAAGATGATAATTCATATCTTCAATAATATAGTCTCCACTGTTTTCAAATGCAGTTTTTAAAAGTCAGTAGATATGTACAGGACAGGATAACATAACCCATAACCAGAAGGAGAAAGACAACAGAAACATACACAGAGGTGACATAAATGTTAAAATTAGTACATAAGAACCTTAAAGTATCTATTTTAAATATGTTTAAGAAAATAAAGAAAATATAAAAATAGTGATCAAAGAGATAGGGAATCTTAACAGAAGAATGGAAACTATTTTTTTAAAGCAAAATGAAATGCAAGAACTGAAAAATACAGTATATGAATTTAAGAAAAATTGATTGAATGGGTTTTAACATCAGACTGGACACTCCAGAAGAAAAGATTACTGAACTTGAAGACAGCTCAGTACAAACTGTCTAAACTGAAGCACTTCAAAAAAAGAAAAACTGAAAAAAGTTAACAGAGACTTGGTGCCCTAAGGACATTATCAGTCTAACATATATATGTGATTGGCATCCTAGAAAAAGAGGACAAAGAGATTGGAGTAGAAACAATATTTGAGGAAATAACAACAGAAAATCCTCCAAATTTAATTGATCATACCAGCCCACTGATCTAAGAATCTCAACAAACCCAAAGAAAGATGAACACAGAGAAAAACACACCTAGTTACATAATAGTCAGACTGCTAGACACAAACCCTAATGAAAAACAATCTTACAAGCAAACAGAAGAGAAAGACACATGACATGCTAAGAACAATGTAAGAATTACTGCTTACTTCTCATTAAAAAAAAAAAAAAGGAAACCAGAGGCAATGGGATGACATCTTTAGAGTAGAAGAAAGGGTTAACTTAAAATGCTATATACGTTGAAAATATCCTTCAAAAGTGAAGACGAAGTAAAGACAAAGGTAAACAAACTGAAAGAATTCATCACCAGCAATCTTGTCTGCAAGAAACGTTAAAGAGAGTTCTTTAGACAGAATACTAGATCAACACAAAAGGACTTGCATGCTAGAAACAGTAAATATATGGGCAAATACGAATAACTTCAAAAATATGTATTTCTTAATTTCTTTAAGAGACAACTGATTACAGCAAAACATACTAATATGTCGTAGAGTAATGTGTTGTGGGGTTTATGAAGTTTATAAAAGTAAAATAAGTAATACCAATAGCATAAAGGACAGGAGAGAGAAATTCAAGTGTATTGTAGTAAGGGTCTTAGATGAGTAATAGTACATTAAAATGAATTCAGGTGATATGGTGATAAATAAAATATTAATTCAGATTATACCATGATAAGTTAGGGACGCATATTGTAATCCTCGATGCATGTGCCAAAAATACAACAGAAGAAATTAAAATGCTATGCTAAAAATATTCAGTTAGTATGAAAGAATGTAGGGAAGGGGGAGAAAGAGCTAGGATAAATATAAAAAAAAGAACTAAGATGGTAGACAAACCCAACCATATGAATATTTACATTGAAGATGAATGAATTAAACACTCTGATTATAAGACAGAGAGCATTTGATTGGATAAAAAAGCAAGAACCATCTATATTGTGCTACAAGAGATATACCATAAATGTACACACAGATAGATTAAAAGTAAAAAGATGGAAAAAATATACCATGTGTGTACCACAAAAAAGCTAGGTGGTTATATTAATATCAGATGAGGTAGAATTCAAGACAAGGAGTGTACTTAGAGATAAATGGAAGCATATTATGATGATAGAAAGGTCAAAAATATCAATTCATCAAGACAACATAATAATCCCAAACGCGTATTGTGGTAGAGTCTCCAAAGATGTTCACCGACATTTCCTTCTTTCCTTATATGTGAATGCAATTCCACATGTCAAGAGGTGGCGTCTATGTCTCCTTCCCTTGAATCTGAGCTGTCCTGTGACATGCTTTGACCAAGAGTCTCTTCTTGGTTCCAATTGTTGCAGAGCAGCCCTTGCCGTGGATTGAATTCCTGCCAGCCAGCCCTGACTCTTTTAGTTGTTCCTCCAGCCTAAGGATGCTAGCATCTCACTTCTGTTGCTGATCTGTCGCCTTGCCATTGACTGCTTGGCTTCTACACTCTTCTATCACCTGGGTAGTTCATTCTCTATATTAAATTCTCTCCATGTAAAAGATCTAGAATGGTTTATATTTTTCTGGCAGGACACTGACTGAAACAAGGAGCTAATGAAGCTTGTTATAGCCATTTGCCAGATGGAAAAGTGGGGTTCACCATCATTCCTAGCGATCCTGTTCTGGCAGGCTGGACACACCCCTCTTTGGCATCCACAAGAACTCATGGTCCAGCAAAATGTCGGCAGACTTTGATCTGCCATTAAAAATTGACTTTTACAAATAGAAAGCCTTTTCCATCTGTATGACTTAAACAGAACAATCAATGTTTAAATAATAAATGCCCTCATTTTGGGAAGTCTGTCCTCCTCTGGCAGCTCTCCTGGGCTTGTCTGGGTCAAACTCAGCTGCCATGGGTCTCTACCTTTACCACTTCCTGAGGCCTTAGAGATAGTGTAGCAGCTATAGCACTATTTACAGCAGTCAAGACATAGAAGCAACCTAAGTGTCTGCCAGTAGATAAATGGATAAAGAAAAGAAAAGAAAAAATTAAAATTACTTTACTTAGTATATATGTCACATTATATCGTGTATATATAGGCATATTCTCTCTCTATGTACTTATGTGCTGGAATATCACATATTCTTAGTTATATATAACTTATTACATATAATATTAGTTATATAAAATTAATATAATTATATACAGTGACATATTAGCCATAAAAAGAAGGGCGTTTGTGACAACATGGATGAAACTTGAGGACATTATGCTAAGTGAAATAAATCAGACAGAGAAAGACAGATACTGTTTGATAACATTTATATCTGGAATCTAAAAAATCCTGACTCTTAGAAAAACAGAGTAAATTGGTGGTTGCCAGGGACAGGGGGGCAGGGCAGGGAATGGCTAAAGGCGGTCGAAGGATACAAACTTCCGGTTACTAAATGAATAAGTTCTGGGGATCTAATGCACAATGTGGTGATTACACTTAACAATACTGTCTTGTACACTTGAAAGTCCCTAAGAGAGTAGATCTTAAAAGGTCTCATTAAAAAAAGCGTTTTAACTATGTGAGATTATGGATGTGTTAACTAATCTTACTGTGGTAATCACGTCACAATAGATATGTATATCAAATCATCACACTGTATACTTTAAACTTACACAATGTTATATGCCAATTATATCTCTGTAAAGCTGAAAAAATAAAGAAATCAATTAAGTAGGAATGAAAGGAATGATGAAACTTTGGAGATATGCATGTATGTGTATCCAAAATAGGTCATGCCCGTCTTAATAACGTATCTTTATTTGTTTGTGCATTTTGCCTGCAAATAACTTCTTTATCCATCAGACGGAGGCAGCTTGCTAACTGAGCTTGCCTTGTTTTTGAGATCACGGGGGATCCGTGCGATATCGAAAGCAGATGATCCTAGTAAACTTGGGGAGACTCACGCTTACAACACATTTCCTGCTCTAGGTTGAAGGAAGCCTTGCTGGAAAAACAAAAAAAAAGTTCTGAGCTAGATTCCTTTCAGTTCACAAGAGCTTCTTTCCTTTTTCTCTCCCATGATCAACTCCTGGCTTTCGTAAGCTCATTCTACACGCTTTTCCTTTCCTAAAACTGGTGATGTCCTAGCTCTTTACCAAATGCATTTTCACTGAACTGAGTAGCAGCGAGATGTAGGGAGAAGGTTGAATGCTTTAAGATCTATGTATTTCTTACGTTTAAAATTGCACTTTTTTGTTTTACAAATTGAATACATATTATTTTCACACAATATGGTAGAAAACAGAGACTAAACTCCCCATGTGCTACATGATTTATGTACATCATCTTTCATGCTCACAATAATCTTAGGCTATAGATATTGCTGTCTCCATCTTCAAATGGAGAATCTGAGGCTCAGAAGGCATAATTAATTCACCTACATTTTTGAGCAGCTTGCAAGGGGCCAAAGAGAGGGATTTGAATCTAAGTCCATCTGCCTGAGGAATCCTCATTCTCAACCCCTGTGATACTTAACCCTCTCTCCCAGGAAAAAAAAATTATCTATTGAAAGCCAACTGTGTACCAGGTGCTTCACGATCTTGCTTACGTCTAACAACAAACCTGAAAAGTTGATATTTACTCCACTCGACTGATGGTGTGAATAATAATATCAAAAGTATAATATCAATAATAATATCAAAATATCAAAAATATCAAATCACTGTTTAGTGATTTTTCCATGTGAGGCAGTGCTAAGCATTGTACATTTTCTCACTGAAGTAAAACGGAACAAAATGAAAAGCAATTATATGCCCGCCACCTGGAGGTAACTACTTCTATTTTAGTGTTCATTTTTTGGGTGTTTTTGCTATGAATTTTTTTTTTCCAAAAGTGGGATTATACTCTCCGTCGTGCATTATGGCCTCATTTCCTCACTCAAAAATTCATCTGGGACTTCCCTGGTGGTGCAGTGGTTAGGAATCCACCTGCCAATGCAGGGGACACAGGTTCGAACCCTGGTCCGGGAAGATCCCACATGCCGCGGAGCAACTAAGCCCGTGCGCCACAACTACTGAGCCTGTGCTCTAGAGCTTGTGAGCCACAACTACTGAGCTCACGTGCCACAACTACTGAAGCCTGTGCACCTAGAGCCCGTGCTCCGCAACAAGAGAAGCCACCGCAATGAGAAGCCCGTGCTCCGCAACGAAGAGTGGCCCCTGTTCACCGCAACTAGAGAAAGCCCGCGCCCAGCAACCAAGATTTAACATAGCCAATAAATAAATACATAAATAAAAATAAATTTTTAAAAAATGCATCTGAACATCTTCCATGTCATTAAAAAGTCTTTTACAGCATCAGTCTGTAATGGTTGAACATTCCATTTTCTGGAGATATCATAATTTACTCAATAATTAGGATTGACTTAGACATTTGGCTTTTCCCACTTTTACTATTGCAAATATAGTGGCAATGAACATATTCGTAGTTGAACTTTCGTGTTCTATCCCTAAGAAAATTCCTTGCAGTAAATTTGCTGCTTTGAAGCTCTTTCAAATGCTTGATTCTTTTGGTAAATAAAGGTTGAGCAATAGTCTCTTTCCATCACAGCTGATCATGTGGTCCATTTTCTCAAACTCTGGCCCCAAACTGGATATTTTAATTCGTTAAAAAAAAATCGTTACTTTGCTAGGTGAAACATGTTAAGTCATCACGTTGTTTTCATTTTGTGGCTGGGGAAGTTGAATATTTCATCGTGCCTCTGATTTGTCCACTTGAGATCTGTAATTCTACAGCTAGACTGTCCTCCTAACATAGAAGTAATAATGCATTAGGGTTAGGGTAAAGGTTAGGCAGAACAAGGGTCATCAATTTAATATGAGCAGTAGGACATAGCAAATTGAAATCTCCCTTTGTGAAACTGCACCTTTCCAAACTCTATGTGTATGTGATTCTTACTCAATGCCCAAACCATAGACCTACCCAGTGCCATGTTATCTGTTCCCAAGTCAAGAGAAAACACTCTCTCTGGAGAGACCCTTCCCAAGTTAGCAGATGATGTGGTCTAAGACCGTACATGCCTAAGTTGTCAAAATTAATTATTACTGGAAATTAGCAGCCTGCAATTGACAGAGCTTGCAACGCCAACTTGAAGACACCAACCAAGTCTTGTTCATCTTTGTGTCCCTGGGAGTGTCCCAAGGTATATGACCAGTCACGTTTGTGGCAGAATAAATGAGTGATGAGTACAACACAGGTGGAGGAAGAAATAGGCAGGGATTTTTCAATTGAGAGGAGCAGAGAGCAACCAAATGTACTCAGTTAAAAATATGAAGACTGAGTGTAAGGAAAGCAGCATTCTCACAGAACAGGAGGACAGAAGAGCTGGTCAGGCATTATGGACTGAAACTGTTCCCACTAAAACATTCATATGTTGAAGTCCCAGCCCACAGTACCTCAGAATGTCACAGTATTTGGGAATAAGATCTTTAAGGAGGTAATTAAGTTAAGGCTGTTAAGGTAAGACCCTAATCCAATTGGACTGGTGTCCTTATAAGAAGAGAAGAGGACACCGGAGATGCATGAGCATGAAGAGATGACCATTTGAACACGTAGCAAGAGGATGGTCATGTGCACGCCAAGGAGAGACTCCTCAGAAGAAACCAAACCTGCTGACACCTTGACATTGGACTTCTGGCCTCCAGAACTGTGAACGTTTTAGCATCTCTAAATCTCCACTTCAAATTCCAAAGAGAAAAATCTGATTGGCCCTGCTCAGTTGACTTAGACACGGATACTTGGTCCAAATCCTCTTACAGCAAAGGCAGGCTAATATCTGCGGCATGCTTTAAGAACAGCCTACTAATTTGTTTGCTTGTTTGTTTTTTTATAATGTGCTTATTCACTATCTCCCCCAGCTAGAATGCAAGCGCCATAAGGACAGGGATTTTCTTTTCTGCCTCTTCACCGCTGTACTCACAGCATCTGGCATGCAGCAGGTATCCCATAAGACCTTGCTGAATGAAAGAAGAGAATTGTACTCAGGCAAAACAAGATCTGGGGTTGATGCCCTTTATACTCAGACTTGGAGGAGGTGTAACATCCTCAAGAGGAGTATATGTTGCTTATGGAAGATAAACTCCCAAATCTCCATGATTTGGAACCCTACCCAGACCAAATCTACATATATTTGTGTTGGTGAAAAAAAAAAAGGATGCTGGGGCAGAAGCTACTCTGTGCTCACCAAATCCATTTTCCTTTTGTCCTCAGCGCAGTTTGACTACATTTCCCAGCCTCCTCTGTGGTCAAGTGGGGTCATGTGATTTGAGGTCTGGCCAATGGAAAACAAGAAGAGGTGATACCCACCACCTCTAAGTCTGTCCCCCAAGAAAACTTCCCTCATGAACCTCCATACTCTCTCTCACCATCTGTGAAAGTAGAAGCAAGGTACTTCAAGAATCTCAGGATGGAGGGTCTAAAGGAGGGAAGAAAGGAAGGAAAGAAGGAAGGAAGGCAAATGGGCACTGGAGCCTCTGAGTTGCTACTCATTAAGAATCACCTAGACGAGTCACCCAATCAGGTTGGATTATTGCATCTTTATATCAAGCTGTAAATTATTATGGTGTTAAACCACTAACGTTTGGTACTGTTTGTTATAGCAGCCACTGGGCTGGGATATTGGGCTCCTGCTGGAGTGTTTGGAAGAATTCAGAGAATTTTCCTCTGTTATTTCAACAGCCAGCTCATTCTCACCATTGCTAACTATTACAAAGATGCACTGTGGAATTTCACAGTTTACAGCTTTCATTGCAGCCTCTGAGAGGAAGGTAGGGCAGGGCTCACACGTTACAACGTGGAAATGAATCTTTCTTGGTGTTGGAGTGGTCTTCCCAGGCTTGCAGCTAGTCAGAGACATCTGAGCCTAACATCTCACAACCTGGTGCTCTTTCTACAACATGATGATGTGCTGCAGGAAAAGTGTGATGTTGTGTTACATCCGGTCTGCACAGAGAGCACGACATGTATCACGGTACACCAGGGCTCCTCCACCTCTCCACTACTGACATTGTGGAATGGGTTTTGTCGTGGAGGGCTGCCCTATACGTTACAGGATGTTCAGCAGCACCCCCGGTCCCTACCGCTAGATGCCACAAGTACCTCCTCCCCAGTTTTGACAAGCAAAAACACCTCCAGGCATTGTCAAATGTCCCCCCAGATGATAAAAAAATCACCCCTAGGTAACAGCCACCCTCTAGAGATTTCTGCCTCTTTGTAAACATTTTGCTTGCCCAGAATGTCCCTGTAAATGGAAATATAGGCTAGAAAAGAGTTCTCTCTTCCTGGGGAGATGAGTGACATGAAATATGAGATGAAATTGAGGCAAAACATATCACCTTCCTGTGTTCTGTTCACATATGGAGATCGTCTTTGGGAACGGTGTGATCTCACACCACAAAGGCTCTTTCTTCGTCTACAGTGGAACTTAATTCCTATGTAGATCCCACTGGTCGCAAAAGCTTTGTCTATTCATTGAGGCCAATTACAGGCAATTCAGGGCTTCCTTAGGCCACACTTCTCTGGGGTGATGGCTGAGATCTGCAGACTCTCTAGGCCGACACCTAATCATGGGGGCCACACTGGCTCCTCAGCCGCTGTCATTCATCCATCGCAGCAAATGGTGAGGTGTTCTCAGTGCCTGTCACGCCTTCTAGACCAGTCCCTAACCATCACTTCTGCAAAGTCCCATTATCGGGGCTTATCTGAGCCCTGCTATCTTCTTCCTTAGTTACTTCCACGCCACCCTTGAGACCACAAGAGGGCTCTGGCACATCCCAGGCCCAACTTCCTGAGTCTATTATCTTGGGCCCACTAGTCAAGCCAACCCAGTGAGACTTCTCTCCTCTTCAGCTCCCTGTGAGGGACTTGCCGCCTGCCTGGGCTCCCCTGAGGAAGGTCTGTGAGGCACCTAGGGTGAAAAACTGAAGGAGAAACTCACTCTTAGATGCTTATTCTCATTTGCATGACCCCAAGATTGACAGCCTTCTTTTTTGTTAATTTTTTATTTTATATTGGAGTACCGTTGATTTACAATGTTGTGTTAGTTTCAGGTATACAGCGAAGTGATTTAGTTATACATATACACGTACCTATTCTTTTCAGATTCTTTTCCCATATAGGTTATTACAGAGCACTGAGTAGAGTTCCCTGTGCTATTTAGTAAGTCCTTGTTGATTATCTCTGAGACCCTTCTTAAGAGTGAAGAACCGAGGAAAATGGAGCAATGACTTAACTATATGAGCTAAAACCATACGTCTCTTAGAAGAAAGCGGAGGAGTAAATCTTCGTGACCTTGAATTTGACAACGGATTCTTAAATATGATATCAAAAGCATGAGCAACAGGAGAAAAATAAATTGGACCTTATCAAAATTAAACAACTTTTGTGCAACAACAGACGTTATCAGGAAAGTGAAAGGACAACCTGTGAGGAGGGAGAAAATATTTGCAAATCACATCTGCTAAGGGTGTAGTATCCAGATTATAAAAAGAACTCCTAAAATGTAATAAAAAGATAACCCGATTTTTAAATGGGCAAAGAACTTGACTAGCCATTTCTCCAAAGAACATAACAAATGACCAGTAAGCACATGAAAAGATACTCAATGTCATTAGTCATCTGAGACACGCAAATCAAAACTGCAATGAGATACCACTTCACACCTTCTAGAATGGCTATAATTTTACAAAACTACGGGGGCAATAACAAGTGTTAGACAGGATGTGGAGATGCTGGAACCCTTGCACATTGCTGGTGGGAATACAAAATAGTGCAGCAACTGTGGAAAACAGTTTGCCAGTTCCTCAAAATGCTAAATATAGAATTACCATATGACCCAGCACTTCTGCTCCCTTCCACACCCAGAAGAATTGAAAACAGAGACCGAAAGAGATACCTGGGCACCAATGTCCATTGCAGCCTTATTTAGAGCAGTCAAAAGATGGTGACAACCTAAGTGTCCATCAGCAGATGAATGGATAAAGAAGATGTGGTCTATACACATAATGGAATATTATTCAGCCGTGAAAAGGAATGAAATTCAGATACATATTACAACATTTAACCATTTTAACCATTTTTAACAGTGTAATTCAGAGGGATTCCGTTTTTGAAACTCAGAAGCCCAGATTCCTACAAAGCAAACCTCTGAGTTTGAAAACCATTTTCTAGCATCTCTAAAATGGCCCTGGGATCACACATGCTGCCATTGGATGAGAGGTGGCAGGCAAGGGTGACTAGGATGAAAAGAAAATCTTGGCCTACTACACCCTCTGTCCAGTGGGACACAAGGACTGACTTCCCAAAATCAGGCCAAATTTAAGTACGCTTTGTTAAACTTATTCCACCAACATGTATCAGCTGTGAGAGGGAAAGGCATAATAATTATGAATGAGAATAAGAAACTATTACATTTGTACATTTCATGATTGCTTACAATACACTCTCCTTCTAAACTATAAGCTTTCTGACAGCAAGAACAAATTGTGTCTTGTTCACTGTCATCTCTCTTCCACACCTTTCCTAACCTGAAACATCATCGGGACTCAGTAAATAATTGTTGACTGAACACATAAGCACATAGCCTTTTGTTTGAGCCCCCAGAGTAACCTTGTTTCATAGCAGGAGCATCCCCTTTCTATACAGGCAGTAACTGAGGCTCCAAAGACATGAAGTTACAGAGGTGGGAAGAGAGGGAATTAGGATTTGAACCTGTGTTTTCCAGCAACAAGTGATTTGGAAATGTCAATTCACTTGCCAAGCCAAACACTACTGGAGGGATACTGAATCCACTGTCCTTTCGTGGGAGTCATCCGAACCGATACACTTTATGGTTTATTACGAATAATGGTTAACAATAAAAATGGCAAACCTTATTGAGCTCTTGCAGTATATATAAATTATATATGTGATTTTAGTTAATCATCAGAATAATGTTGGGATTGGTTCCAGGTGAAGGGTGAGGAAGGTGAGGCTCAAAGGGGTAAAATGATTTGCTCGATGTCACTCAGCTCCCAGGGAGCTCTACTGAGATTCAAACCCATAGTAATGTGTGACCTCCAACGTTTGTGACACTTCCCAGCCGTTCCATTGGCGTAACAGACCTTGATGGGCCTCTACACTATGTATGTACCTGACACATCCTGGGACAGCCACCGAATCCCATGGTCCACGGGAACCACTGGCAACTGACTTAGGGAAAACAAGTGTGTGTGTCTTCAGTGGCAAACGTCCATGACATTTAGGCTCAGACAACCTGCCAATGTCTGGGGGAAAGGGAAGAGAGCAGTCAATCATCCTGACATTCTGTCATCTGTTTCTGGGGTCTACGGGATGCCAGATAGCCTGAGTTGGAAAGCACCACAGTCTTGTTATCCAGATGTTTGAGGTTGCACTGCCCCGCCCTCCGTATGTCAGAGTTCCTGGCTGAGAGACAGTGACAGTGATATCATTCTTGCTACTACCAATAAAGCGTTGCCCTTTTGTGTGTGTGCATTGAGTGTGCGAGGCTTAGTGCAGAGGGTTTTGTTTTGTTTTGTTTTGTTTTGTTTTGGCTGCGTTGGGTCTTCGTTGCTGCACGCGGGCTTTCTCTAGTTGTGGCGAGCTGGGGCTACTCTTCGTTGCGGTGCGTGGGCTTCTTATTGTGGTGGCTTCTCTTGTTGCGGAGCATGGGCTCTAGGTGCGTGGGCTTCAGTAGTTGTGGCACGCGGGCTCAGTCGTTGTGGCGCAGGGGCTTAGTTGCTCTGCAGCATGTGGGATCTTCCCGGGCCAGGGCTCAAACCCGTGTGCCCTGCATTGGCAGGCGGATTCTTAACCACTGCGCCACCAGAGAAGTCCGGTGCAGAGGCTTTTATGTGCGTTTTCTTATTCTCTGAATTGAGGTTCTATGAGAGGCCACGAATTCCAGATGAGGTCACTGCTAAGACTCAGCATTGGGTAAGGAACATACCGAAGGATGCTCTGGGAGGACGTTGTGGTAGTGGGGTGAATAGTGGCCCCCAAAAGACATGTCCACCCAGAAACTGTGAATGTGACCTTATTTGGAAATAGGATTTTTTGCAAGTGGAATTAAAGATCTCAAGATGGGATTACTCTGGATTTACGGGGGCAGGGGGTGGGAGGTGCCTAAACCCAATGACTGGTGTAATTACAAAGAGATAAGCGGAGGGAGGTTTGAGAAGCAGACACACAGAGGGGCGCACAGATGGAAGCGGAGACTGGAGTGATGTGTCCATAGGCCAAGGATTGCTGGCAGCCACCAGAAGCTACGAGAGAGGCATGAAAGAGATGCTCCTGAAGAGCCTCCAGAAGGAACCAACCCTTGCCAACGCGGTGATTTCATCCTTCTGCACTCTAGAACAGGGAGAGACTGTCTGTTGTATTAAGCAGCCTGGTTGGTGGGAGTCTGTTACAGAAGTCCTAGGAAACGACTACAGTGGTTGAGATAGGATTTGAACCAGGGCGTCCAAACGCTTTACCAGTAACCTAGGAGTCACACCTTTGGAACCAGCTCTCAATGTCTTCATGTTCCCAAATTCAATGACCCAGGGCACTCGAGTTTTCAGAAAGAGTGTACGCACACACACAAGCAGACACACATGCACTTCAAAGAGGTGGCATGAGCAAGAAGACTTCTTAACCTCTTCCTAACTCAATTACTAGCTCTCAAGAACAGAACAAAAAGAAAGACATCCAAATTGCTCCTACAGCTCTGATCAAGCAGGCTGTGGGGAAAAAAAAAACAACAACTGTAGTCATGAAATGTGAAACCAGAGAATTGGCCCTTTTTGGCATTCGTGATGATGTTTTATTAACACGGAGGCTTTTGTCTGTGGACTTCAGACAACTTTAAAAAGTCAGTGAGTGCTGTTCTGGTCCTCATTTGAGGCGGCCATGGGGGGCTGGAGAGATGGGAGGAAACACTGTGGTTAAGACATTTGCCCTCGTTTTCCAGAGTCAGTTGAAAAACCAGAAATTGTCCAAACTTCTGGGCATCAACATTAGGATATTCTCAGAGTTCCTCTTACCGTAATTGATTTTTCCTTAAGGAAATTGCCTCTCCTCTTTCTAGACAATCCAGAGAACTCCTACACATCCTTCAAGTCCCAATTCCTATGAGGTCCCTTCCCTGACGTTCCCAACTCCATGCTCTGCCACAACGCAATGCTGATTATCTCACTCCATGTACACACATTCTAGTTTGTATATACCTCAAATACACCATTTATGATACTTTATACTATTTGATTCCTTATGGGTCAGTCTCTCCCTATAGATGAGGGATTCTTAACCCAAGAACTTAAGAAAGTCAATGGAAGGGCTTCAAGGGAAGTTGCCAATCCCTGCAAACCTTTTGCAAAATTTTACACAAATGTGCAACTTGAGGGATAGGTGCTCCATAGCTTTTCTGAGTTTTCAAATAACTTCAAGACTTAAACACCTTTAAAACTCACTGCACTAAAATTTAAATTCTCTGAGTTTCTTATCCCTATTGCCTGGCATGGCACCTGGCCCAACACAGGCCCATGAAAAATGTCTGCTGCTGAATCACTGCACACAACTTTGATGAAACTGTAGTCAAAGGGATTCTGAGTTGCTCTGATTTTGTGTTGGAATCACTGCAGCTCTGAGTGAAGAACTTCGAAAGCTCTGAATCTGCCTCACAGCTATAGCGCTCCTCTCCGAACAGCGGAGGTCAGCAGCCTGTTCTGTGGAGATGCCTTTTCATACCCTTTGCTCTCAGAAGCTTCCTACTCTTTAGTTGCCTCAGCAATCCAGCACCTACAGACATATCGGCATCAATGTACAAAAATACACGGATACAGGGGCTTCCCTGGTGGCGCAGCGGTTGAGAGTCCGCCTGCCGATGCAGGGGACACGGGTTCGTGCCCCGGTCTGGGAAGATCCCACATGCCGCGGAGCGGCTGGGCCCGTGAGCCATGGCCGCTGAGCCTGTGCGTCCAGAGCCTGTGCTCCGCAACGGGAGAGGCCACAACAGTGAGAGGCCCGCGTACCGCAAAAAAAAAAAAAAAAAAAAAATACACGGATGCAGAGATAATAGCAAAATAAATAAGCTCCAGGGAGATATTGTACTGCACAGGAAATATAGCCAATATTTTATAATAACTAGAAATGGAGTGTAACCTTTAAAAATTGTGAATCACTATGTTGTACACCTGAAACTTATACTGTAAACTGAGTATACTTCAATTAAAAAAATTAAAAAATGAGACTCAACCTGAATGTATATCAATAGGTGCTATTAACCTTTAGAAGGGAGGTCAGCAAAATATTTGTAAAGAGCCAGGTAGTAAATATTTTAGGCTTTTGGGGACATAGAGCTCGTCTGGGGACATAGAGTTCGTTAGGTGCAACTCCTCAACTCTGCCGTTGTATTGTCAAAGAGGCCGCAGACAATGTGTAAATGAACAGGTGTGGCTGTGTGCCAATAAAACTTTATTTACAAAAACCGGCAGGGGGCTGCATTTAGCCAGCGAGTCATAATTTGCTGACCCCTGCCTTAGAATACCACGTGACTGTTAAGAAAAAGACTTGTGAAAATGTCCAAAATTGATTTAATTTGCTGAGCAAATCACTAGCACATCCATAGAGTGTCCTGCGTGGTCGATTCAGTTTTAAGCACCTTACCTGGGTTATTTTATTTAATCCCCACATCCTACCGCTTCACCACCGTGCCTATCGCTTTGTACCGGGAGCGACCAGCTCTGTGAACTTGGACAGGTGGCTTAGTCTCCCTGAGCCTCAATTTCCCAACTGGTAGAACCAACTCAAAAGAGGGCTGTTGCTGTTTGTATAAATCACGTTAGTGAACGTTGGTTAAGTCACTGTCACATCATGGAAACACAATTCAAGTTAGTTCCCCATCTCTTAAATTTTTTCAATGAGGCGCTGTTCAACTAAAAGAGAATATGAAGAAAGGGATGCTTAAATACATTCAGTTCTGAACATTTTCTCTGAGGGTACAGACGTCTATTCAGACACAATGGAGTATTTTTTTTAACACATGGTGTCGTGGGATGGCGATGTCTATTATCTTACGTGTGATTAATGAAAGCTGTTAATGTAAACAGCAAGAGGACAGACACTGGTGTCCCCAGTGGCTGCTAATTAGGGAGGCACGGCTCGTCCTCAGGCTTAAAAGGGAACTGCTCTGTCTTAGCTGTCTGTAATAATTTATCAAGAAGTGAAATTTTAAGGACATGACCCAGAAAGAACGTGATAACAAGAAAGTATCTCTTTTCCTTGTAATAATGATAACAGTCATACTGGAATGTACTAGATGCTTCTATGTGCCAGGGACAAGCTAAGTGCTCTGCAGACGGATCCTTATTTAATCCTCCCAGTGGTCTTCTCCGGTTAATATCTATGTTTGTTCGACTTTCAGATGAGGTAACTAGTCTTCCAGCAAACGAATGATGAGCTGTGGAAATAACACTAAGCATGACCTAGTTAAGGAAGCAAGTTTGGGGTGTGGGAGGCAGAAACGTCTTGTGGAATTGTCCACAGCTTGTAGATTCTGTATATGGGGTGGTTAGGGGAATAAGGATGGAAGAGAAAGTTACAAATACATATATATACACACACACACACACACAAGTATATAATGGTATGGTGAAGAAAGAGTTTGTTTGCACTTACGACAGTGTAAAATCCATGAAGCTGTAACAATTTGGATTCTAAAATATCCCTAGCACTAGAAGACAGCTACATAAACAAGAACCCACGGCTTTGTGTGTTGTGTGTGCACAGGGATCAACGAGAGGCACACAAGGTACCAGCCCGGGGCTGGTTTCCAAAAGCCGTAGGCGCACCGCCATTTACCCGCTCCTTCGCTTGCACGGGCTGCACTCCTCGGGATGGAGTGCCAGGATGAGCTGGGGGATTCCATGGGAAGCAGGAGTCACAGAACTGAATGACTGATGAGGTGGGGAGAGCACAGAAGGAGATGAAGTTGAACAGGACCCTGCGACTGTTCTAGTTTGATTGAGTGGCTGAGCTGCGGAACTGAGAGGCAAGGGCAGGTTTGGGGGAAGGTGAGAAGCTCCATTTTGGACATTCCAACCTTGAGGTGTAGATGTGAGAAGACACGTACGGGTGTTGATGGCTCTGAGGATTGGGGAAGAGGCACGTGAACAGCTGAGGGGTGAACAGAGGGTGAGCCCTGAGACATACTCATGCTGAGGACAGCTGAGGAAGAGAAGTGGGCGAACAGTCTGAGCAGGAAGAAAAAGAAGGGGTTTGTCAGTTTCGCAGAATGATGGCGTGATTGAGAAGGGGAAGAAGGGGCTGTCAATAATGGGGGGTCTATAAAAGGGCATGGTACGCGAAGATTTCGGAAGCCTTGTAGTTAATTATAGTGGCCAAGGTCACTTCCCGTAATCTAGGCTACAAGACTTCCTTGATGTTTTTCCAAAGACAGCTCAATGTTTTGCAAAAAGGAAGGGTTTGGACTTAGGCAGACCTGGATTTAAATCGAAACCCCTACTCCCCGCAGCACACAGCATCTACTAAGCATCTCCTTAGTGTCACGGTATCTAAGCACCTACTCTCTCCACAGCACACAGCATCTACTCCTCGCTGGGACAGGCGCTGCAGAATGGCCTCGCCCAGGATCCCCAGCTCCAGACTCCCTCCCTGGGAACTTAAGAAGGATGCCTTCAGCCTCTGCTGACTCAGTGGATCGACAGGGACCTCTGACACCTCCTGGCCTTTCCCGGAACCTTAAGAAGGAAGGGGAGAGAGCCTCTGAGGGCAGGTTTAAAATTAGCAGGGAGTGCAAGGCTGCCTGTGGTTCTTGAACCTCAGCCATTCGGGAGGAATGGGAGATAAGGTGGACAAGAGACAGGAAGCGTTTATTTAAGATTCCTATCACACTGGGAAGCTGGAGGGGGAGTTCAGTTCAGGGGAAGAACAGGATGTTGCCAGGATCCGGGGCGGGGCCGAGGGCAGAGGGGCATGGAGGGAGCGGATATTGGAAAGAGGGAGCTAGGCAGCCAGGGTTGAAGGCGACAAAGTCTGGAGAGGTCCCAGGCAGGAAGTCGGCCCAGAAAGAGGCCCCTCAGGTCTCTTCAGTGGCAGAAGGGAGATGAATCTTCGCTTCCAAGGCCTTGGGTCTTTGAGATGAGGCTGGTGTGTTTCTGGGTGGTCCCAAAGAAGACCTCATTTAACTCTTGTGGGAGCTCTCAGTTCACTGCCCCCCCCCCCCCCCCCAGTCCCTTTTCCGGTCTCCCCCCCCCGCGGGCACCAGGCTGACCTTCTCTGAAGGGCCTGCAGCTCCATCTTGCCCCTGATGGCTGCAGGGAGTTAAAGTCCAGATTGGCTGACCGAGCCCCTGTGAGCAACTCCCATCCCATGTTCCTGGGGGTGGGGACCCTGGGGCGGAGTACCAGGATGCCCCTTGTCTCTCTAGGGAAACACACAGTTTCTCCTGTTTCCAGAAGACTCTTTATCAAAATGCAAATCCAGGGAAGGAAGTCCACCTCTGGAAGAGGACATGCAAAAAATGGAGAAATACAAAGGAGCAACGAACACCAAGGACAAAAACTGTCCTCATCGTTAGAATAACCTGTAGCTGCACTGTCATGGCAAAAACCAGGTACTGCCATGAGCCCTGGACATCCACCAACTTGTTTCAGTCCCCTTGACAACTCTCAGAGGCATTTTCTCCATGTCACAGTACAGCCCAGGAAACCAAGGCACACAAGGGTTAAGTTCCTTGTCCAAGATCTTAGCTGCTAAGTGGCAGACAGGGGAAGAATGAGGATCGTGCTGACCACCTAACTGAGAAGAGCCTGGGTTTGCAGCTGACAAAACTGGCCTTGAGTAAGTGACTTCACCTCTCTGAACCTCAGTTTCCCCACTCTAGAAAATGGGGGTTAAATCGGACTCACGCCGCAGAGTTGCAGGTCATTTTTAGCAAGAAAAGCTATGATTAGTACAGTGCATTGATATTTATTTCAAGTGCAATAACGGTACACTTTTTACTATTGATTTACAGGTCCCAAGGACCCACCATACTGACTCTGCCTGCCCACACCTGTCAGGAGTTAGAAAGGGTCCACGCCCGGCAACAGAGGCCAGAGGCCCCACAGAACAAGGCTGAGATGTGTCCCACCCCTACCCTCCTTTTCTGGCCTCTTCTGCAGGCATAGCTGACAAGATCCCGAGGGGACCTCCCACTCACTCACAACCAAGCCTCTGGGGAAGCATCCGGACCACAGGGGCTGATCAGTGATGGTGTATTTGCTTAGCTCCACACCCACGGTCCAGCTGGAGAGACACCCTTGGGTTCAAGGCTAAAGGCTTCCAGGAAATGTGGCGGAGGCTTGAAGCCATCAATCACTCAGTAACTGCCCCCTTCTGTCTCTGGGGACAGTCTGGAGCGCTGGCTTGGGACATTCTCCCTTTCCATTCCCAGAGAGCCTGTCTGCTTCCTCTTGCTCTCCCAAGCAGTGGCCACACATTATTACTGTTACTGTTATTATTTTTGCTACCACTGATTGAGTTGTTCACTATTTTCAGGGCCCTGTGCTTAGCGCTTTACATGCATGTCCTCATTTCATCCTCACTAGAATTCTGAGTCTTGCAGAGTATTTTTATCCCTATTTTAGAGCCTGCTCGAAATGGAAGTTCACTCGCTGGAGGTCACACAGCTGGAAACTGAAAAGCCTGGGCTGTGAATCCAAGCAGTCTGGCTCCAAAGTCCATGCTTGAAGCTGTGAGCCTTGTGTGCTTTAACACAGGTTCTCCTGACCAGGCCTAGTGGCCAAGCCAGAGCAGCCTTCCCCTCCTTTCTCTTCCTTGCAGGAATCAAAGAAGGGACATTGGGCGGTCAGGCTATAGGACTAATCAATGTAAGGAGACAGCCAGGGTCACACAGATCACAAATGTGGGGGAGTCACAAAGCTTCCAGGATCTTACAAAGAAACTGGGTGAGAAGTATTTCAACCAGAGGGCATAGCAAGTGCAAAGGTCCTGAGGTAGGAACAGACTCATCTTGTTCACATTTGCTTCTAGGTCTCCTCTGCTGAAATGTTTATCTACCATCCCGTTCTCCACCCATCCGTCCTTTGGAACACAACTAAATGTCACCTCCTCCAGGAAGCCTTCCCTGGACCTGGGCTGGGTTGGGTCCCCTGTCATTGCTCCCATTGCCCCATTCTTCTTCACAGAATACTGCACATTTATGTTTACTTAACAGCCTGGAATATTTGCTTACTGTTGGTCTCTGGATAAACTCTAAGTAGGCAGGGGATAATGTTTGTTTTGTATTCTCTATGCCTAGAACAGTGGCACATAAGTTATCCAATAAATCTTCACTGACTGCTCTGATTGGACCACATTTAGAAGATTGGATTCAATGCTGGACACCCTTGTTTATTAGGGGAAAGGCTGCATGTCACTTCTCAAGGAGGGGGTGATCACCCTTGGAGAAACACACTCATGCACAAGGAGACATATACAAGTATGTCTATTATGGAATTATTTGTGATAGAAGAGATTGGTATCAACTTAGATGCCCACCAGCAAGGGACTGGATACAGGTAACGTGCTCGCATGTGTTGTAAGACACAGAGCAAAGTAGATGAACCTGAGCTCTAAGCGTCTACAGGGAGATTTCTCAAAAACTTGACAGGGAGAGAACATTCCGGTCATGAAGTGATTCGTACTCCATTTAAGAAATTAAAAGAGACCGAAGAGACCTTCTATATTTTTCAGGATTCATACATAAGTATGTAAAAATCATATTTAAATGGAGTATATATTCGATTTCATAATAGTATGTGTGTGGGGGCAGGGCTGGGGGCACAAGGGGGAATTTAACCGTACTGAGATGCTCCAATTTATTTAAGAACTAGGAATTCATGTATTATTAATTAAAAATGTGTGAATATAAAAAAGGGATAGTTAGAAAATATACCAACGGGTTCGTAATAGCTAATTCTGGATGGTAGGAATATGGGTGGATCCTATTTCCTTCTTTCTGTTTTGTTTTGTTTTTTAATTTTTTAATTTCAGAGCGCATAAGAGGGAGGGAGAGAGGAAGGGAAGGATAGAGGGAGGGAAGGAAGAGAAATAGGAACATGAACAGGGGGAAAACATGGCAAATAAGGAGCTTGGAAATGGGCAAAGGATCAAGGTTGTAGGAATGGTGGGGTTTGATCCAGAAAAAATGTAAACCCCACCGTCACATATTTTCAGGGGGAAAAAAAAGATAGGGCCAACTGAAGAAGCTTGAGATAGGGCACATTCCAGTACAATGTAATAAGAAGAACTTCTCTTTAAAGACTTTCAAATAAATGTGAACTACCTAAACTATACAGTAATATACCGTCCTTAAGCACATCATTCAATGCTACAAATACATTTAGAGTCTTTTTCTCTCCCCTCCCAGCCAGGGACAACCACTGCTGTCAGCTTGTTAATTAACTCCATAGCCCTTTCTTATACCTTTGCACACATATATTTACCATAGAAAATGTACATCTTGTTTGTGTTGATTTTTTTTAAACACGCATAGTACTATGTAGACGGTGTAAAACACTTAGCAGCCAGCTCTTTTCATTCATTGTTGTGTTTCTGAGATTTATCCATAGAGAGATGCTTAGACTTAGTGCTTAGTGTACTCTTTTTTCGTGACTATATAATGCTCCGTCAAAGGAATATATTACATTGTATGCATCCACTCCCCTACTGGGGGACATATAGGTTGATTCAAATGTTTTGCTCTCACAGTGGAGCTGTGGCTACATGTGTACCTACTTCCTCGTGCGTCTCTGGAGATTAGAAAGAACACATTTTCTATCTCAACAGATTCTGTCCATTTGCCCAAAGAAGTACTAGATAACAGTGAGCTGTGTGAGAATAGATTAGGCAGGAATAAGTTCCTCGTCTCTGCAAGTGTCTAAGCATTGGCTGATAGCCTCTTGGCACCACCATAGTGGAGGGGATGCTGGCCCTACATGGCCATTAAGTTCCCTTCCAATTGTGCAATCCTACGATCTCTCATCTCCCTCCAGTGGGACTCCCAGCTGCACTGAAGGGAAAAAGTCATCTTTTCTGCAGATTTGGAGGAGCTGGGAGGGACGTTTTTGCAAAACCCCATGTTTCTTGCTCCTACTGATGTGTTATATTTCATTCTAGCTGAAGACATCTTAACTAAACCCCTTGTGTTTTGTTGGAGTTTGGAATGAGGTCTGGGTTGAAATCCTGGGTCAGTCCCAAGCAGCTGTATAATCTTGGGCATGTTTGAATTCTCCTTGCCTCAGTCTTTTCGTCCGTAAAGTGGGGTAAATTCATACCCCTTGCTCACGACTGTTGTGATGATTCCCTTGGTTGATGGATGTAACGTGTTCTAATGGCTGGTGAGTTGCATCACTCTCTAAGGGGGTGCGGGGAGGGCTCCCTGTGCAAGCCGGCTGTCCTAGAGATGCAGAGATTGGGAGTAGTCTTTGCCCTTGGACAGCCTTCCCCAAGTCCAAGGTTTAACCAACCCGACGCACCCATTGCCGTGGCCAGCGCAACCTTTCGTTTGCTCTTTTATCTCTTTCAAAGCGTGTCCATTATCTCATCTGTTCATCAAAGGGCCCTGCAAGGAAGTCAGGCGGAGTATGGGCCCAAGGAGAGATGACTCAGGAATCTGAAAGTCAAGGCCAGAAGCTTCTCTGACAAGCAGCCCATTGGATTGAGTTTCTCCACGGATCTTGGCCTGGGAGGAGGGCGTGAGGTTGTCCGGGTCAGGACTGAAATACCCACAGAGAGACTTCCTTTCCCCTGATGGTGGCCTGGGCTTCTCAGCCCAGCCAGATGGGCTGCAGATGTGAGCTCTGGGTTGCAAAGGAGTCCAGGGGAAAGAGGCAAGACTCAGCCCCTTGCCTGGAATGTCAGCCCCTAAGCCTGATGCCATGGGAGCATCATGCTGGGGTCCTGAGCTCAAGTTTGTAGAGTTTTGGAAACAGGAAGGTGGTGCTGGAGATACTGCCATGTTTCTACGATGCTAGTGGCTATCTGTCAGAGAATATCTCAGGCAGCAGCCATCCCATCTCGCAGCTTTCAGGTCAGCTTGGACATAAGCCACAGTCTCGTGTCATCCCTACAGCCCCGGCCAGCCCTGGAAAGCCTGCTAGGTTACCAAACAGCTGCTCCTTCCAAGGAACTGCAGGCCCTCCATGGCTTCCTCCTTCTTCAGCTTGTTCCAAAATTCAGGGTCCCTTCCCTCACGCCATATCTTCAGCGTAGCCAGTGTTGACTTTGATCCCAGGGGACCAATTGCTACTGTCAGTCCATTCAGCGTGGAACCGTTTATAGAGTCCTGCCTTGGAAATAACAGTTCCCTGATTCCAAGAAAGACCTCAGGGATTTGGTTTCTGGAGACTGGTTGAAGAAAGGGCTCTGGCTCAGCCAGACCTGGGTTCTGCCATCCAGGGCTGTGTGTCTTTGGAAAAGTCACATCACCTCTCTGACCTTAGGCTTCTTTTTTTTTTTTTTTTTTTTTTTTACATTATCTAAATTTAGTTTATTGCAAAGATCAAGACAGCACACTAGAAGCTGGCGGTTTCTCTTTCGCACCATTCACAGCACTAACTCTGTTCTTCACTTCATTCACTCACCCATGCAAAAAAGCTCTGTATACACACAATGATGTCTGATATTTCTTGGTTCCCATAGCATAATAGGAAACTTGACATTTCAATTAAAAAAGTAAAATGAGGACATTTACCATCAGACTATGAAATTCCTCTTCTGGAAGAGGATACTATATAGTATTTGAAGATATGCCTTTGGAAAAATCATATACAAAATGAAAGGGGCACCATTTCAAGAGCACTAGGACTACATTAAACTTCAGTGAATTCCAACACTCATAATAATGTAACTCAAAAACAAATCTAGTCTTAACAAAAGCTCCAATAAACTAAAACTATCTTAACAGGCACAATGAACAGTGTAAACACTGTTAACGGGCACCAGCTTGAATAGGGCCGACAATATTTGCTTCTGCATTCACACTTAATTTCTCAATTACATTTTTTTAAAAAAATGGTGCTGCTTAAGCTATGAATGTTTTACAAAAAAGTTAATAAATATGGCAAATGCTAAAAATCTAGCTAGGTTATCATGCAAAGTATTATATAACCAAGACAAACTCAAATTTATAATAAAGGCAACTTGCATTCAAAATGAACTCTACCCTTATTTTTTATTAAAAGGGCAAACATCATGAATTAACCCAGCTGCTTACTTGAATTATTACAAAAGTAACATGATTCAATATGAAAATAAGAAACTGTCTACAAATCTCTGACAGTAATAAACTGCAATATACAATGCATACAGGAGTCATACAGAGCAACAAACTCTCGTACAAAACAAAAATATTTTAATACCTTTAAAATCCAAATTTTTCTTTAAAATCATTCATGAAAAAGATTCTCAAGTCAGAATTAACACCTCAATTAGTCAAGCATTGGGAAGCTACATTACAACTATTTAATATACAAAGAGACATCTTTTCACCAGTCAGCTCCTTCTAATGTCTCTGTTCTGGAATCATACAGACTCAGTTCTCTACACTCTCCAGTCCATCATTTCTTCGGATCATGAAAACTGAATTTGTTGAACACCAGAAATCTGTTGATATGATGTTGTGTAAACCATAACATTTTGTTGCTGACCATCTGCAGTTATTAAGCCAGCTGGTAACTGGTTAGTAAATGCCTCCTCTGTAAGCTCTTCACTTAGTCCATCTGTAGCTGTGACTGCTCCACCAATTCCTTTCTCTCCTTTCATAGTCTCTCTGAACTTCTGAAGGTATAATTTCAGAGGTTCTACATAACTGTCGAAGCCTAAGGTAGACATGGCAAAGAGAATATCTTCTCCATTGATTGTCTTCCGTTTCTCTTGATGGCATCTTTCACTTGCTTCAGATGTTATAAAGCTGATGAACTCACTTACACATTCTTGAACACATTCTTTGGCATCTTTTGCAATCTTTCCCGTTTGAGGTATGGCATTTTTCATTATCCTTGCAACATTTGCAATTGGAAGATATATATCTTGTTCTCTAAAACTTTCTTTTGAACCATTTGTGTCTTCATGATCATTCATGCTGTCCTCAGTATCATCATGAGGCTGTATAACATAATGACTTCCTCCAATATAGTCTGCAGAAATTCCTAGTTGAGAAGCATCTGTGGTGGAACTGTCACCATCCATTGTCAAGAAATACTTTGAGAACCGTGTTGTCAGTGGTACTCAAGAACACCTGCCTAAAAAGGTGTCTAATCTCTGCCCAATTCCAACCTCCAATGCAGCCCTGGTTGGCTCCCGTCTCCAATCGGCTGTTTGGTTGGACAGAAAATGGCTGCGAAGGAACCAGTCCCAGCGCGGAGCTCCGCTTCCAGGACTCGGCCTTCCCTCCCTCCGCCGCGGGCCGCTTCCCTCGGCGCGACCTAGGCTTCTTATTGGTAGAAAGTGGGGCATCATCCCTATCTTGCGGTGCCATTGGGAAGATTCAAGAAAACACATGCGAATCCTCAGTGCCCGGCATGAAGTCCACGCTTCCTAAGGGACTTAGTTGTTTTGGTTATTATTATTGCTCTTGCTGGGGCCAAGGGGCTGCCTCCCTTCTTTCCTCAGTCCCTCATTGTCTCTATAATCAGATAGACCTGCGTTCTAATCCCAGCATCATCTTATAGCTATGGGGCCTCGATCAAGTTACTTAGCTTCTCTGAGACTGCCTCAGTTTCCCCATCAATGAAGAGACGTTTAGAAAGTTTTCGTGACTTCCCCAAAGTCACCTACCCAGTAAGGACTTTCAGCTCAAACCTGCATACGTCCGAGATCCCTGATGGCTGAACCGTCGTGCAGCTACCTTTTTATCGTATTTCGATTTTCCTTAAACATGGCCCCTCTGTTTCTTTTTTTTTTCCTATGTGCCATGATTTTTAGTTTTTAACTTTTTATCTTACATTGGAGTATAGTCGATTTACAATGTTGTGTTAGTTTCAGGTGTACAACAAAATGATTCGGTTATACATATACATGCATCTATTCTTTTTTAAATTCTTTTCCCAATTAGATTGTTACAGAATACTGAGCAGAGCTCTGTGTGCTACACAGGAGGTCCTTGTTGGTTATCCATTTTAAATATAGCAGTGTGTATATGTCAATCCCAAACTCCCTAACTATCCCTCCCCCCACCCTTCTCCCCACCCCATAACCATCATAAGTTCGTTCTCTGAGTCTGTGAATCTGTTTCTGTTTTATAAATAAGTTCTTTTGTATCATTTTTTATAGATTCTGCATATAAGCAATATTCCTCTTTCTCTGTCTGACTTACTTCACTAAGTATGACAGTGTTTCTTCTGTTCTTTTTTTTAAATATTTTTTTGATGTGGACCATTTTTAAAGTCTTTATTGAATTTGTTACAATATTGCTTCTGTTTTATGTTTTGGTTTTTTGGCCGTGAGGCATGTGGGATCTTAGCTCCCAGACCAGGGATCGAACCTGCACCCCCTGCATTGGAAGGTGAAGTCCTAACCCCTGGGCAGCCAGGGCCTGGTCTGAAATGAAGACTACCTAAAAATGATCCCTTCTTCAGATTCTCAAGTTCTGTCTAAAAGTCCATGTCCAGCCCACTGGGACACCAGTTTACCCTTCCCAAGGAACAAAAACAAAAAGCTAATAGAAACAGGGTGAGAGAGGTCTTTGGACCGTTTAGGGAGGGTTCCCAAAGGGAGGGAGGAAAGTGGGCGGCTGAGACTTGCCCAACTCCAGGAAGGACCTTGGTGGAATCTGTACATCAAAGGGAACCCAAGGCTTCAAAGGCAGGCACTCCATTCTGCCCTCCCAGCCACTGGTCACATGGGGACAAAGCCAAAGGATGCAACGTGGGGAGCTGAGGGTTTCGTGACAAGAACCTCGCTGTGGTCAAGGGTGTCTCTGGAGCCTGGCACGGCGGGCTGCCCTTCCCCCAAGCCACTCCTCACCAGCTCAAGGGTCCTCACACTGGGGCCCCAGACCCCCAAGGGCTCCATGCTAGAATTCAGAGCTTCTCTGAACTTGGCCAGCAGGAAAATATATCACACCTCTGTTGTCACTAACCTTGAACCGAAATTGAGCATTTCTTTCCATTATGATTGCAGGTAACAGACGTGTGCCAGGATCGGCAGTCCCTGCCACTTGGTCACCAATAGAAATCACAGATATTGACACGTCACCTCACAAGAGTCACAGAGAATTTACCATCCCTTAGTCTCACGACACTTCTGCTGTCCGGGTTGTTATTAGAACTGCTGCTATGACTTATTTCAAGAGTTGATAAAGAAACACAAATATCACTGTATCTTTCTTTCCGTTTGAAGTGGGTTTCCTCTGTAATCCTGTGTATTTTTGTTAATTTTTAAATTTTTTTATTTTTATTTTTTGGCCATGCTGAGGCATGCGGGATCTTAGTTCCCCAACCAGGGAGCGAACCCATGTCCCCTGTAGGGGAAGCGCAGCGTCCTAACCACTGGACCCCCAGGGAATTCCCCCTAGGTATTTTACATTATGGATTTTAAAGCACTGCTCTGAGAAGGAGTTCCTAGACTTCACCATACTGCCAGAGTCTCATACTCATGCAATATTAAGAACCCCTGTTGTAGCCATTCAACTCTCTCAGTCTCAGTTTTCTGGTCAATGCATTAAAATCCCTTTTTTAAAGTGCATTAGTGAAGATCACATACTGCAAGGCACGTGAAAGCACCAGGCATAGAGGAGATATTCAATCAACACTACCTTCCCTCTTTCTTCTTGACAGCCACCCTCTTACAACCTGGAGCCAAGAACTGGTGTATTTACCACCTGCCTTCCGTGGTCTGCCACGAAGGGCCTCTCGCCCACTGCGCACTGGCTCACCCTGGTCTCCAGAAGTGAAATGCCCCTCCTGCCCCACCACGACACACGTCCAGTGAGACGGAGGTTGACAAGGCCACAAATATTTGAACTATCCTTGGGCTAACACAGGGCACTGACCCCAAAGTATGTGCTACATCGGCCGAAAGTTTATCCTAGAATAACAAACGTGACAGCTAGCAAAGTGAGGGGAAAGGGCCCGATAAGATAAAAGGCACCCATGGAGTCCAAAGGCACAGCCTGTGCAGGGAGGAAGAAATTCGGGACCCAGAGTGACATCAGGGGAGTGAGGCCATCGAGTCAAACAGTCCATTTTCTAGAAAGTTCTGAGCATCTGCATAGGACATGGTGCAGAAAGTACCTATAAATCCAGCCGTGTTGCTGGGTGACCCTGAGTAGCTATGGCAACAAGATGCTAACATTACGGTACGGCTGAGAAAATGCAGAGAAATCATTGTACTGCACTGAACAGGTGCTTGGGACAGAGTACGCCTTCCGCAAATGCGGCTATTGCTACTCCTACTACTAACATCATTATACTGATATGTGGAGGCTAGAGGTTAATTTCCCAGCCTCAGTGGTCAGAGCGTCTGCTTTGCCAATTAAACTCAAATGACATTGGGCTGCTTTCTCTCCTCGTGCTAGTTCCTTCACTGGGCTGAGGGATAGAATTAGGACCTGGTAGGGTGGTTGAGGGAATTAATTGAAATAATACGTAGAAAGGGCTTAGGCCAGAGCGTGATCCAGGGCAAACATACAATAAATGTTCCCAATAACCGTTAATATCACTATCATCATCATCATCATATATTATTACAAACTGGACATAGAGAAAGGAAGCTCTTGGGAAGAAACGAATCAAGGGAGAAGCTCTTGGTGAGGCAGAGATCTAGCCCAGGGGTAGGCAAACTATCTGGTGCGTGTTTTTGAAAATAAAGTTTTATTGGCACACAGTCACGCCCATTCACTTATGCATTGTCTACGGCTGCTTTCATACACAACAGCAGAGCTGAGTGCTCTCTGGCCCTTTAAGAAAAAAGGTTTGTCATCTCCTGGTCTCTGGTGTGGAGGAATGATGGTATCTTGACAAGATGCCCCTGGAGGAGTGGCGGGTGTGTGTGTGGGGGGGAGATGTTAATGAGCCTTTTGACATAAGTTAATTATTTTTTTATAAGTTAATTATTATTTTCCTATGTTGATTGATTTATCCTGCTGGAAAGAAAAATTTCCTTTCTTCTATCCATCCATCTGTACATCCATCCACTCATCTATTTATTCAAGAAACCCTCAGATACTGTGTGTTAAGTGCTAGGGATGGAGAAATGAACTAAGTCTGAGACAGCTGGACAGAGCATGGATAACTACAGTTCAGTGTGGCAGACATTGGAGAGCAGTCAGTGCCATGCTTTCTTTGAATTAGAAAAATTTGCCCCCCACAAAAAAAACACCTTTGCACATAGTAGATGCTCAATAAACATTTGTTGAATGAAAAAAAGAAAAAGTGCCTTGTCTGAGAAGTCAAGATTGGACAAATCAACGGATCTCAGACCTCATCTGCTACTTTGGCCAGACAATTTCTGCAGTGTGCAACCTGCACAACCTTGTGTGGCAACCCTGAGAGCAATCAGTACAGTGTGCAAAAGGGATCTGAGAAGGGCAAGCCGCGCTAGGGAGGAAACCAGTGTAGTGGTGTCAGGTGAGTCTTCATGGAGGAGGAATAAGAGCTTAGTCTTGAAAGGGGATCAGGGCGAAAGGGAGATAAAAGAGGACAGGGACAGGTGGAGAGAAGCATGTGAGTGGAGAGGGGGTTGGGATGAGGGTTGGAAGGGTCTGGTGGGTTCTGCTACCACAAAGAGCACAGTGTGACTACATCACAGATTGCCGGCAGAATAACTTCAGACCACCATCATCTTATCAACTCCCCTCAATTTTATATTTGGACCCAGGTAAGATCTGCTCACTCCTCTCCATCCTCACCACCACCAGGCCATTGAGGCCTCCCCTGGACAGCAGCCAAAGCCTTCCCAATGGTCCCCACAAACGCCTCCTCTGCTTTGCAGCCAGAGGGTTCATTCTGAAATCAGTCTGATCATGACACTCCCTTGCTCTAACACCTTCCATGGCTCCTCTGTGCTCACAGAACAAGACCAAACTCATTAACCTGTGTTCCTGGCACAATCCCTGCTTCCCTTCCTCTGCGTTTTTTTTTTTTTCCTCTTATTTTATCTCCTCACACATTGGAATTTCTGGTTCTCTCTCTCTCTCTCTCTTTTTTTTGCATATATAGATTGATCTGCCTATGATCTATCACTCTGTCTATACGTCTATCAATCTATCAATAGATCGATCTCCAAATAAACACTGTATAAATACTTCTCTATATATGTGAAGTCTATCATCTACCTACCTATCTAATCTATCCATTGTATTTACATAGTTATATATAGGTAGTGCATGTAGAGAGAAATAGAGATAGACGGGATAGATATAGATATAGATATTCTTCAAGCCATCTCACTTTAGGGAAGCCCACCTAGAAACTTCCTAACTGGTCTCCCAGCTTCTACCTCGACCTCTTACATTCTATTCTCCAAAAAGCAGCCAGAAGGATCCTCTTGAAACCTACGTCAGATCATGTCATTCCTCTGGCCAAAACCCTCCCACAACTCTCTGCCTCACTCAGAATGGAAGCTAACGTCTGCTCCCTGGTCCACAAGACCCTACAGACCCTGGCCTGCATTATTTCTCCAGCTGCATGTCTCACTGGCCCCTCCCTCATTTCACTCCACTCTACTTTCAATAGCCTCCTTGCAATTCGTCAAATATTCCACATGCACTCCCACCTCAGGGCCTTTGCACTGGCTGTTCCCTTTGCCTGGAAGGCCCTTCTCATAGATACCTGTGCACTCTTTCTCTTGTTCTTTCAACTCTTTCAGGACTTTTACTCAAGTGTGACCTTCTCATAGACATCTTTTCTTATAAGCCCATTTAAAATTGCATATCGCTTCCCAACTCCGTAGACCTTCTTTTCTGTTATGTTTCTTTATTGCACATTTTCAAATACAATAAAAAATTTTAACATCTTTATTGGAGTATAATTGCTTTACAATGGTGTGTTAGTTTCTGCTTTATAACGAAGTGAATCAGTTATACATATGCATATATCCCCATAGCTCCTCCCTCTAACACATATATATGGAATCTAAAAAAAAAGGTTCTGAAGAGCCTAGGGGCAGGACAGGAATAAAGACGAAGACGTAGAGAATGGACTTGAGGACATGGGGAGGGGGAAGGGTGAGCTGTGACAAAGTGAGAGAGTGGCATGGACATATATACACTACCAAATGTAAAATAGATAGCTAGTGGGAAGCAGCCACATAGCACAGGGAGGTCAGCTTGGTGCTCTGTGACCACCTAGAGGGGTGGGATAGGGAGGGTGGGGAGGCAGACGTAAAATACAATACAATTTAATAATTATTCTTTTAATATCTGTTTCCATTACCTTGAAAGCTCCATGAGAGCAAGGATTTGTGTGTGGGGGGTTGTTTGTTTACTTGTTTACTATACTATCTCCAGCAACTTGAATAATCCATGGCACGTAATAGATGCTCAATTAATACTTGGGAAATGAATGAATCGCCTCCTTTACTGCACTCAGTATACCTTTGTTAATGCATCCACAGGTCATTTGGATGCATTTTTTAGCCATGTCACACTATTAGAGTACAGTGATGTTTTAGTTGTCTCAAACCTTATGTTTTTTGTTTCTCTCTGTGTGTTGCATACCATTATAATTTGGTAAACAGGGGAAATTTCTGTGCTCCCAGAAGCCAACAGTGCAGACAGGGTTAACTGTAGGTCCTACCACCCACTGGGTGTCCCAGAGATCCTCCACTTGTCCTGACTTGTTGACTTTCCATCTTCCTCTGGCTCTCCTGTAGTTTAACTTGGACCGTGCTTCCTCTGTTTTCTCCCTGTTGTTTGCTGCCCTGGGCCTCTGGTTTGAAGTCAGCCGCCCAATGGCCTCGACACTGTCACCTCAGCTGTGCTCCACACGCCACCAACACTTTGGCCAGGGGGAGAGGACAGATGGCTCAATCATCTCATTGCAGGTCGGCACCCAGCCTGGACCAGCCTGATGGACGGCAGTATTGACAGTCTGGCTGACCCTTGTTCAACAGGCTGACATCCCCCATATTTCACAGACCAACGCTGGATGTGGATCAAAGAGACTGTCAGGTCACCAAACAGCTAATTAAAGCAATAAAGAGACAGGAAGACTAAGTGGTCCCTTTCCCCCTTGGGAAGCTGAGACCCCTTGTAGGAACCTGCATGCTTCCTCCTTCTCTAGAAGTACAGTTGAGGAGGATATTGGAAAAGGATATTATTGGGATCAGAAAAGAGACAAGGATAAATTCCAGATACTGGATTCATCTCCCACTCTTGTTCCAGTCCGCCTCCATCATCACTTCAGTGTTTAAGAGTCCAGCCTGAGTTGTGCAAGGTAGAATCCCCAAAGCTCGTTCCTCTGGGGAGGAGTGTTTAGAGAGAGGCCACTTGGACTCCGATGGCATCGATCATTCCCAGGTCTACGTGACCGAGGGCCATCAGCGGTGAGACTGCAGGTGTCCAGAGGGCCAGCTCACCCTGGCCACCTCGGCAGTAGAAAGAGCACCACAGCTGGAGTCAGACGCTCCCGGGCATGGATCCCGGCTCTGTCACGTGCTGGCTGTGCAGCCCTGGCTTAGTTTCTTAGCCTTTCTGAGCCTCCGTTTCATCATCTCGAAAATGCAGGTGCAAATAGTGTCGCCCTTGGAAGGTTGTTACAAAGAGTCAACCAGTTGATTCTTAACGCCAGTCTCATAATAGAATCAGCTGAGGTGCTTCTGAAATAGACCTTTGTCAGGACTCTGCCAAGGTCAGCTGATCCAGATTCTCTGCGGTCGAGTCCTGGGCCTCCTGTAGCTTTTAAAAATCTCCCTGGATGGTTCTTACGTGCCGGCAGGGCTAAAAACCACCCGAGTGAATGATATTAAATGATTGGTAAGCTCTCCGCGGGGCTGGCACATAGTAGGGGATTCGTGAAGATTGATCATCTTCCCTTCGTCTCTCTGGCATCTTTCATTTCGAAGCCTCTCTTGTACTTGCCTTAAGGGAAGTACGGGGGACGTGACATTGATCTGACCAGGGATCGAACCCAGGCTCCTTGCACTGGGAGCACAGAGTCTTAAGCACTGGACCACCAGGGAAGTCCCACATTTAACACGTTGCAATTGGATGCCTCCTGCCTGTCAAGCAACAGGTAGATCTGAGAGGTACAATGAGGAAGAAGACAGAGGCCCTGGCTTCGCCCTCCTCGTGGTATAGTTGAGGGGACAGATGCATAAAGAGGTAATAATAATAAAGGGCCACTGATATGTTTTAAGAGTCTACTGGGTGCCGCCACTGTTATAAGCTTTTGAGATGCACCAGCGAGCAAAAGAGACCAACGTCCTTGTCCTCTAGGAGCTTATATTTCAGCAGAGAGAGACATTCGGTCAATAAGAAAAATAAAGAGGTAAAACACACAGTGTGTTAGAAGGTGATATGTGCAATGGGAAAAGGAAGATTCAAAAAGAAATAGAATAAAAGATTCTCTGTGAGTCTAGTGAGTTGGATGGCAGCCTCTCCAAAGATGTGTCTACCCAGGACCTGTGAATGTGACCTTATTTAGACACAAAGTTCTCTGCAGATGTAATTAAGTTCAGGGTCTCAAGATGAGATCATCCTGGGTTAGTCAGGTGGACCCTGAATCTAATAACAAACACCCTTAGAAGAGAAGAGAAGGGGTGAGGATGCAGAGGGAAGACGCACATGTAAAGACGGGGACACAGGTTGGAATGATGCAGCCACAAGTCAAGGAATGTCTGGGGCCACCAGACACTGTAAGAGACAAGGAAGGATTCTCTCCCGGAGCCTTTAGAGGGAGTGTGGCCCTGCCGATGCTTTAATTTCAGACTTCTCCTTGGCAGAAAGGCGCACAAATAAATTTTTGGTTTTTTAAGCCACATAGTTTGTGGCCATTTGTTATGGGAACCCTAGAAATTTCATATGGAGCAAAGAGAAAGGGCACTGCTCTTCGCTGGCAGAGAAATCAGGAGATCGTTGCTCAGTCCCTACCTGATTCCCCCGCAGCTCCCTGACTTAGAGATGGGGCAGGAATCCTTCCTCCCATTGAACAGATGGGAAAGCTGAGGAAATGGGCACATCATGATTTCATCAAAGACCTCCTGGGGATTTGTCAACTGGTTCAGAAACATAAAATAGATTAAGAAGTCGAGCTTAGGTCTATCACTTAGCAGTTGTAGCTTTAGGAAAATCACTTCCCCCCATGAGTCTCAGTTTGCTCATCTGTAAAATGGAGATAATACCTTACAGGTACATATCTGACAGGTCAGTAGGAGGCTCCAGTGAGCTCAGGTTTGTGCGGCACTTGGCACAGTGTCCGGTGTGTGACAAATACTCCACAGATGACACTTGAGTTTGTTGTTCAGACTCATTGCCTAGTTTTGACTCTGACAATGTACATGTAAAGATGTATGTATGTGTGTGTGTATGTACATAATCTCATCCAAAGATAAAAAACCAAAGATAATCATATATGTGTTTATGCAAGTGTGTATACACACGGGCGTATAGTCATGTGTGTATATCTATGTACATGTGTATTATGTTGTATGTATATGTATGGGTATGGGGGGTGCATATATACACATATTCTCATCCAAAGATTTTATATATATGTACATACGTGTGTATGTGTGTGTTGCATGCATATGTAAATGCGTATGTATATGTACATAATCTCATCCAAAGATGATCGCATATGTGTCTCTGAGTGTGTATACACATGTATATATATTCATGTATATGTGTGTATCTTTGTGTTATGTCGTATGTATATGTGTGGGTGTGGGGTGCATATATACACATAGTCTCACCCCAATCCAAAGATTTTATATATATATATATACACACACACATATATGTGTGTGTGTTGCATGCATATGTAAATGTCTATGTATGTTGTATGTGTATACATGCGCATGTATACCTAGTCTCGTCCAAAGGCGATATATATATATATATGCATATTTGTATGTTCATGTATCTATGTATTCATGTACCTGTACACTATATAGGTGCAGGTGTATATGTATGTATATATGTGTGCATACTGACTGTGTGCACGTGTGTCTGCATGCATGTGTATGTGTGCCCATGTACGTGTGCTTGCATACACACACACACACACACACACACACACACACACACACACAAAGTGCTTTCTCAAGCTGCCTTTCTCTGCAGGAGCCTTGAAGAGAAAAATTCTCACGGCCACTATGATTTCCAACTTACGTGGCCCAGAGCAGACAGTCCTTGGTGTGCCCGCCCAGCCTCAGCCCCCGCCTGGCTGAACCCCAGAGCCCAGCCACGTCTAAGGGGAGGCGGAACCCTCTGACTTACACAGCAGGTGACAACAGAAGAGTGAACAACTTCAGTGGAGAAGCCCGAGATAAAAATGGGTTAAAATATTTGATTTTTGCAATTCCATATGGTTACACTCAGCTTTCAGTCCTTTCCTTCCCTCTCTCTCTCGCACCCTCTTTTCCTGCCCCTCGATGAAAAATCTTCTCGGGCTTAATAGAATTACTCCCAGAGCCATCAATGCAAACGCTGTTTCAGGGCAATCTCATTCGAACAAATGTATTTTTATTTGAACAGTGTTACTTGAAAAATTAAATCGCGGTATCTGTTCCCTTTCCCCTCCCCCCGACCATCCAAACAGCCCTCACAATGGGAAGGAGAGGAGAGCAGAGCAGAGCTGAACCTTTTTAAAACGAATTTGATCTGATGTAATGATTCCTCTCTGCATTAATTATCAGTGAAACCAGCCAATATGTTGTGTCAATCACAGATGTATCCACGGGCATCCTTTCTATTTTGGGAACCGACTGAATGTATTGCTGTTCAAGCTTATTGCCTTTGAAAAGTTCAGAGCTGGGTTAGAGAGGGGCTGGTGGGGACGTGGGCTCTGGACGCATACACGTGTGTGCAAGTCTGTGCTCAAGTGAACGAGGGGAGATACCCAAAGGTCAGAACCAAAGAGACAAGGGTTCGAATCCTACCTTGAACTCTCAGGAACTGCTTGCTTTGGGGCAAGTCCTGTCACCTCTTTCTGCCTCACTGTCCCCGTCCATAAACTGGGAACAGTAATAATAACTCACAAGGAGCTTGTGAGGGTTAAAATGACGTAGGCACCAGATGCAAAGTTTGCCAGGGACTGGAAATAAAGATGGCATCAGCCCCTGCCTCTCTGAAGTCAGAGGTTGGTTTCCAGGGAAGCAATAAAGCAGGAGAAGGCTTCCCCCTGCCAGTCTGTTCTGGAGGTTTGTACCTCAGTCGTGTTACAGAGTCAGGGCTGGCTTCACGTGCTACTGTCACCACCTTAAAATTAGAATAACTTTATGTGTATGTGAAGTCTGATGTGACAATGAGTGGAAGAAATAGGCATGATATTCACATTTCCCCACCATTTCTTGGTTCTGCGTTTGCATGTAGCATCTGCAATACCTGGGCGGTGTTTTTTTGGTTTTTTTTATTGAAGTATAGTTGGTACATCATATTCTGTAAGTTACAGGTATACAATATAGTGATTCACAATTTTTAAAGGCTATATTTATAGTTATTATCAAATACTTGCTACATTTCTGATGTTGTACAATATGTCCTTGTAGCTTATTTTATGCCTAATAGTTTGTACCTCTTATTCTCCCACCCCTGTAGTGCCCCTGCCCCTTCCCTCTCCCCACTGGTAACCACTAGTTTGTTCTCGGTCCCTGTGAGTCTGCTTCTTTTTTTATATAGTCACTAGTTTGTTGAATTATTTTAGACTCCACATATAAGTGATGTCATACAGTATTTGTCTTTCTCTGTCTGACTTATTTCACTTAGCATAATTGAGCTGAGTATATTTTTGAGCAAGGGACCCCCTCCCCCCATTTTCATTTTGTACGAGGCGCTGCAAATTCTGCAGCCAGTTCTGTACAGAGAAACTGCTCTGGGGAGATACTCTATTTAAAGGAGCTCGGCTAATATTCAAAACCTGATTATAAAGAAGGTGGGAACACTGTTGAGCGCCTATGTGTTGACCCTCATACTTGGTGTCCCATGCAGCATCTCGCTTAAGCCTTGTTGGAAGTTTTCTCAAGTAGGTATTTTCTTCTAGTTTTGTACATGAAGGAACTGAGGTTTGGAAGAATTAAGTCATACACTTAGGATCACGCAGCCAGGAAAAGATGAAACCTTGTGCATTCAGGGAACATATGCCCACCCTTCTCCTGTCCTATTTCCTCTCCATTCTTTCTTCATCCCTACATTCCCTACTTCCCTCCTTCTCTTTCTCTGTCTTCCTTTCCTCACACAGGAAGTCTTCAAAGAGTGTTGGTATATCTCAAGGGAAAGAGAATGAAGTGACTGTAGGTATAAGGGTGGACCAGTTAACGTTTGAAACCCCTCTTTGTCCAGCATCTACATTTCCTGGGTTTGAGATCTGAGTTAAGTGTCGGGTACCACGCACCAGTCAAGAATTACGAAAGAACCAGTTCGGTGCACGAGCAGGAAAGTGATGAGTTTAATGCGGAGAGATTCCTAACTCTTTAAGCCATAAAAGAAAGCAGATGGTTGCGTTAAACGAAAGTTTTTTATCTTTATGATTTCAAATTAAGGCATTGCTTTCACTTAGTGCCTTTTAAATACAGAAATTGAAACAATTTTCTTGAAAATGTACACGGAATCATAAGAGGTTTGTTGTTCGATCTTTTTGATCACTAGAACAATGCCACTTTTCTCTATAAATATTGTGGAAATCAAAACACTTATGAATCCCTTAAAGCTTAATAACTGCTCTGTTTTCCCCATAGAAAGATCTGGTTTTTAGAACAATCTTCACGAACCTGTACCCAGAAGAGACAAAAGAACAGGCCCAGGCAAAGAATTTTCAGGTAACAGAGTCTAGTACTAATTAACTTAAGCATCTAATATGTGCCAGACACTTTAAAGGTTTTATCTCACTTAATCCCAACAACAGCCATAGGTAGATGCTGTTGTTACCCTCATTTGCCTGATGAAGAGATGGAAGCTCAGAGAGGGTAAGTAATCTGCCCATGGTCACACAGCTAGAAAGGGGAGACACGGAACTTCCTAGCTAGGTCTTTTAGATTCCAGAGCCAATGTTCTTAACCACCACGCACTCTGAATTTCCTCTTAGAAGGGAACAAAGAATGGCTGTTCCCGAGGAAGAAGTAAATGATGGCATTACCATTCCTCCACGGGAAAAACCCTTCCTAGCCAGCTAATTATTTTAATGGCAGAAACAACTGTTATTCACTAAAACGTCTCCTCTGGTTGATGTATTTCTTTATCTGTTTCCTCTCCCCTCCATGGTTCTCTGGGCTACCTACCCTACTGTCTCCTTTGCCCAATAAAGTGGGCAAATACGCCCCCTGATTTATGTCTTCTGGCAAGGTCTGAGTATAAGAAGAACAAAGCAGATTGGGAGTCCAACAGACTCAGAGTTGAATCCTAGTGCTTTTCTTTACAAATTATGAGATCTTGAGCAATTTCTAGCACCTCCCTGGGCCTCGGTTTCCTCACTTCTAATAGCAATGACGCTATCTGTGCGGGATGCTGAGGTGTGCTGTCCAGGTCCTCCTCCAGGAATGAAGGACCTGTTCCCTCGCTGTTAGAAGTGCTGTCAGCTGCTAGACCTCAGCTGTCAGACTCTCTGGCAGCTGTCCCAGCTCTGAGAGGAGCTACCTCACCCAAGGATGCCCCACCTTCCCAGGGCAGCTGTGTCCCTCACCTGATGGGAGAAGCTCTGAAGGGTTATCCTGGCTTTAGGCTCCCTGTGGGGTTGACAGAGGACTTTGTTCAGACTGTGTCAGCCCAACTTCTTCCTCTGCCCATTCCTGCATCCTTCCTGTCACTTCCCCAGGTATTGATTCTGAAGCCTCCTCTTAAGCTTCCTGTTTGCTGGTCTGCATCTCGGGGTCTCCTTCCTGAGGACTCTGACCTATGACAGAAGCCCTTAAAGTAAGTCCTAATGCCTTGTTAACTACTACTACTATTTATTTTGGAAAATACACACTTAATAGCTTCCTTCTAGGCACCAACGTGTAAAAGGTAAGGTGTAAAAGATAGAAAGTACTTGAATGGGTGACTTGAAGAAGCAACAATGTAGTCACACTCTCCTCGGGGAAAGGAGGAAAGCTCACAAACATTATACACACACACACACACACACACACACACACACACATATGTTCACTGAATCTGATTTCCCTTCCACCTTGTCTAACCTAACCTTTCTTCTTCAGTGTAGGAAGAAGAAAGTACAGACTTAGACAAGGGGTCAGGGGTTGACTTGTCCAGGGACACGCAAGAATTGGTGCTGGTTGCGCAAAAAATAGAACCAGGTCCTTTAATTTCCAGGCCTGTTCTCCTTGTGTGTGGTCACCAAGTTCTATCTGAGTTGGGACACCCAGTGAAGTTCCTCTCATGTCCTACCAGGGATGGCTGTGATGAAAACGGTGCTTCAGCATAGGTCCTGGTATTTCGGCAATCATGACGGTGACTGAGGATGAATTTTGCCAAGTTATCACATCACCATCATCATCATCACCATCATCACTACCACCATTATCATCATCACCATCATCACTACCACCATTATCATCATCACCATCATCACTACCACCATTACCACCATCATCACCATCATCACCATTATTAGCATCTCCATCATCACCATCACCATTATCATCATCATCATCACCACCATCACCATCATCATCACTACCACCATCATCATCATCACCACCATTATCACTACCACCATTATCACCATCATCACCATCGACATAATTATCCCTAAGGTCACCATTATCATCTCTATCATTTAAGCACTTTAAGACATTATTTCACATAATCCTCCCAACAATCTATGACATCGTTAACACTATGGCCCATGGGCCAAATCCCACTGATGCTTGCTTTTGGAAGTAGTTTTATTGGAGCTTTATTGGAACACACCCATTCATTTACATATTCTCTATGACTGCTTTCTGCTACAATGGGTCCAAGTTTAGCAACCAATGGCAAAGCAAGGACTCATTCTCAAGAAAATTGACCCCAGAACGCATACCTGTAAACCCTGGGCTTCGTCAGTGCGCTAAGAAACGCCTGAGCAACTGAGCAGTTACCTCTGCAAGGAGAGAGGGCCTGTCAGGCTGCAAGCCGGAGTGTTACTGATACAAAACGAGCCAAGCCTCTGTGTTCCTCACCTCGCCAACACTGGGTCCAGCGGCCACTTAATATGTTCCCCCTTCCCTCCCGCAGCAGGGTCTCTGATCTCTCAGCTGGAGTGCTGTCAAGGAGTGGAAGTCCATCCATCTTTATGGGAAGTTATCTCTCCCAGCAGGACACTGCGTCCCCAGCTGCTGAAGCAATAGGACCCTGACAGGCATGATGCATTGTCCGCGGGTCACCGTCACAGTGCAGGGCTGGGCTCCTGTGTAGGGAGTCCTGAAATCCAGAGGAGCCAGGATGAGAGCACACTAGACAGTCATTTGTACTGAGTGGCACAGGGGCCAGTGCTGGCACCTGGACAGGGCAGGAGGATGGAGACAGGACAGGCCAGCAAAGTGCAGTCTTTCCTAATAATAATAATAATAATAGTAATAATAACAATAATATTAAACCCAGCATCCCTACTATGTGCCCAACCCAGTTCTCAGTGCTGTGCATGTATTAACACTTATGTCTCATAACGACCCTATTATTATCTCATTTTACAGCTGAGAAACAGAGAGGTAAGTCCTTTGTCCCAGACCACACAGACAGTACGGAGAAAAGTCAAAATACAAAAGCCCAGGCCGTGTTGCCCTGAACTTCTCCCGAGGGCTGCAGGTTCCTGTTGAGATGAAGGTGAGCAAAGTACAGCAGGTAGAAAGTCACTTCCCTGACCCCACTTTACAAATGCGTTTTGTTCCATCTTCACTGGAAAGGTTCTGACGCTTACAGAAATCTGAAGGGAAGATCAAACACCAGAAAGGGTTATGCCTGCCTGTTCATTCATTTATCCACAAGTATGTACTGAGTACCTCTGATTCACCCAGCGCTGTACTATATTCAATGGGGAGATGAGGGGAAGACCAAGCAAGTTTCCTGCTCCCAAGGGGCTTAAAACCTAATGGTGCAAACAGACATCAATACAACGCTCAGCGTGTGATTGTAAACTTGACAAGAGGGAAGGGATGCAGTGCTCTGAGCACCTGCAGTGGGGGTGTCCAGGGCCTTCGCTGCAGGAATGATACTTGCACTGAAATCCGAAAGACGTGTAAGAGTGAACTCAGGGAGGGAAAAGCAGCCCAGGCAGAAGCAACGATATGAGCAAAGGCCTGGCGTCTGAGAGCACGTGGTATTCAAGGAACTGCAAGGCAGTCAGGATGGCTGGAATCCTGACAGCACGGAGGCGCAAGATGAGGACAGAGGGGTAGGCGGGACCCCCAAGACTTCGTGGGCTCTGGGAGGGGTCATGAGAGTAACAGGGAGCCCTTGGAGGGTTTTAAGTTGGCTGGTCCCAGGCTCAGAGCAGCAGAGCCCATTGGCCTGTCAGTGAAGTGTTGGTTTGGGTTTCAGGGTCCTGCGCCAAGCAGTCGCCATCCACGGCCACTCCCACCAAAGAGATTCAGGACAGGAATCTGGGGAAGGATCAGAACCAGAGACAGGCAGGGAGAAGGGGGCCAGGCTGGCTGGACACAGGGCAGCGGATGAAAGGAAGAGAACCAGACATGGCAGAGAGAAGGCACCAGGAATGCCAGTCGAGTCACTGCACGCAGGCGACACGGCAGACAGAAACCTCAAGACCCTCAAGTAGAGTCATGCAAACTCTTCTTGCCCCCTGACCCCATCCCTGCCCCCCGTCCCTGGGAGCTGAGCCGAAGTCGGGGGAGTCTTTAGGGCAAAAGCAAGGCTGACCACCTTTACTTGGATGCTAGCTCAGGCCTGGGCGACAGAGGTCTGGTGAGGGAGGCAAAGAGCAGTCCAGACAAGTCCAGGGAGAAGGAATAGATGAGCTCTCATCTCCTGAAACAAGCTGGCTGAGGGTGCGGGCTGGGTTAGCAGCTGCATCCCCACCCTCACCCCACCGCAGAACGTTTCTGTATAAGCTGGGACAGCTGTTGAGTTTCTACATAGGAGTTAACCCTACCCTCTTATTGCAACCCAGACTCTGGGGTACAACGCAGGGTGGGGCTTTTCCTTCACAAGCTGTCAGTGCCAAGGGTCAAGATAGCAAGTTTCATCCGAAGCATCCTCCCACCTCTCGTCTCTGTGGTCCTTTCTTTCCTAAGATCGAGTATCATCCTTCATGCACACATTAGGATTCTGGGGCACAGAGAGGTCATATGATTTGCCTAAAGTTACACAAGGAACAAAATAGAATGGGAAAAAGGGGGGAAGATCTTTTGAAGCAAAAATCAACTCTAGCTCTTTCTGTTTTCTTGGGGAGTGGTATTGTTTGGCAACTTGTCTCTTGGGACACATAATGCATGATGGCAGTTAATAATAATTGTTCTGCTTGTTACTAAGGTACAACAAACCACACCAAGACTTAGTGGCATAAAATAGCCATTTTATTTATGCTCACTCATTCTGGGGGTCAGGAATTTGGACGGGACATGGTGGGAAGAGCTTGTCTCTGCCCGTGATGTCTGGGGTCTCAGCTGGAAGGTCTGACAACTGGGGGTGATCCAGTTGGGGATCTGGGATCATCGGGGGGTGTTTTGACTCACATGTCTGGCAGCTAACACTGGCTGTTGGCTGGGACCACAACTGGGCTGTTGGACAGAACATCAACATGAGGCATCTCCATGTGGGCTTTTGAGCTTCCTCACAATATGGCGGCTCACTCCAAGAGTGAGTCATTCAAGAGAACAAGGAGGAAGTGCATGACACTTTTATGAACTAGCCTCAGAGGTTCCAGAGCTTCACTTCTTCTACACTATTGGTCAAAGCAGTCACAAAGGTTCACCAGCTTCAAAGAGACGGTGTCCCCACACTCAGTGGGAGGAGTATCAAGGTCACATTATGAGACAAACATATGCGATTGGAGGTATTGTTGTGGCCATCTTTGGGAAATACAAAATGCCAAAGCAATCGTAGCTAACACTAAATAAGACCAATCACAGTTCTAACCATTTAAATCCATAAAATAATCCTACCAGTTAGGTGTCTTTACTATCTACATTTTACAGATCAATAAACTGAGGCAAAGGGATACGTCCTGTGTTTGTGATGGAGTGGAATGACCCTTTGGGTTGAAGAAGAGGAGGCCATAATATGAGGGATGAAGGGCAGGAGAGAGACAAATTGTTCTGCACCAGTGGTACCCAAAGTGTGGTCCTGGAACCAGCCCGCATCAGCACTGCCTGGGAACTTGTTAGAAATACACATCCTCGGGCCCAATCCCCAGACCTGATGAATCAAGAACTCTGGGGGGATGCCCAGGGATCTGTGTCTTCACGAGCTCTCCAGGTGATTCTGATTCGGTGCATGTTTAAAATAGCCCCCCGATCTACATAATAAAAGAAGGGGTTTTTGTTTTCTGCAAGCAGACCAGAGACAGGAGGTGAGGTACCAAGTTTGGCTTGAAATAATGAGAAGAAAGAAGGGGTTGCAAAGAAGGGGCCCTGAGGACACGGCTGGACGCAAGAGAAAATGGAGAGACAGAGTTAGAAAGAAGTTTCCTGGGGCAGGTATGTTGGTTACTGAGTTTCAGGTTGTTTCCTGTTTCATGGTCTTATGACTCTCAGTAAAGTCCTACTACACTGAAAGCCACCAGTGCTTCTGTCCTCTCCCTTCCAGCCACACTCACCTTCTTTATTTCCTCAACTGGACCTCTCTCCCCCCTGACTCAGGCCCCTAGCATGTGTCACATCTTCTACCTGGAAAGCACTCTTCTCAACCCATGACCTTACTCTCGGTCTGGTTGAATTCTACTCATCTTACTCATTTCAGCCAGGATCCACTTTCTCAGGGGAGCTTGCCTGACCACTGTGGACATTATCAGTTCTCCCTCTTATACCCTCTCATAACTCTATACATATTTCCTGCTTGAGTTAGAACTCTTTTATTTTGTGAGTAACAGAAACCCAAGTTAAACCAGCTCAATCCAGAAAGATGCTGAATTAGCTCGTGTGACAGCTAAGTCCTAGAGATAGGGCTACCCACAGACCTCTGGGACTTGGGACTTGAAATCTCTCTCTCTCCCTCCCTCCCTGCCCAAATCTTGGTTTTGCTGCTTTGTAATATGTTGACCCACTTTTTTTCTCCTAAAAACTGGTTCTTCTCCATGTGGCATGTGGAGTTGAGAGGGTATGTGTGCAGACAGACGGACAGTTCCAGCCATATTTACTTCCTTCCCATTTCCTTTTTGCCCATAGACATTTCCAAGGAGGAACTCCAGTTGGCTCTGTTTGGGTGATGTGCCCATCCCTTAGCCAATCAGTGCATCCAGAGGGATGAACAACTATGATTGGTCAGCGTGGGTCACAGGTCCGCCCTCGGGACCATGGATGTAAGGATGCCAGATATTCCCAGCAGTCCTAGCAGAAACCACACGGTACGGAGACGCAGCAGCTCTCCAAAGAAAGCATGGAGCTTTGGGCAGAAGAAGGGAGAGTAAGATATTGAGCAACAAGAGAGAGCAGATGTCTATGTCAGTAGCTATCATATCTATAATTAACTGTTTGGGCGATTGTTTATTTGACCATTTTCTCCCCCATCTATGGTCTCACACAGAAGACCCATTTTCAGGAGGAGAAAATGGGGTCTTTATACAAGAGGGTAGGAGAACCAAGACGTGATGGAAGGAAGAGAGAGAGAGATGCAACAAGTCTCAGAAGTTCAAAGGCAAGTGTCCCAAGCAAGAGAGCCAGGCGAAAGCTGCAATGACTTCCTTGCCTACCTCAAAAGTCATGGAGCCCCACTTCTACCATATTCTATTCATTAGAAGCAAATCACCAGGCCTGGCCCATATCCAAGGAGAAGGAAGTTAGACTCCATCTTTTGGTGAGAGATGTGTTAAGGAATTTTTGAACACCCCTCCTGCTTCTCCTTTCTTCGCCCAAGTCCATGTTCTTATATTCATTCCAAGGCTGATGGACCTTCAGAAGCAACCAACAAACATCTCAGAACCCAGAGCAGCTGCAAGTCATTCTTGAGAATCTTTTAGTATAACACGTAGAAATACTGCCTAATTCTGACCAGGAGAGAGGGTGAACAGAAAAGAGAGACGAGGTCTCTAATTCTTTCTGGATTCTTCTGAGAGAGGAAACAAAAAGAAGTGAGTGGCCACCTCTCCCATTTGTAGACACCATGATACCTGTCATTATCTGTCATATCCAAACAGCTCTGTGAGTTGGGCAAGGTAATTGTCCCCATGTCCCAGAGGAGGTACTGAAGCTTAGAGGGAGAGAATGAATTGCCGTGATTGTGCATAACCAATGAAGCCAAATTCCCAGCACTTTCATCTGGGGGTCCATCCTCTGATTTCTAACCTTGTGCTTCTCCACCTTGGGAACTATTCATGTCTCTTAGTTCGTAGGGAAGAAGCGGGTCTCACCAGTGAGGTTTACACCCATCTTAACTGCTCAATAAAACCTCATGAGACTTCCTCGAATCCAGAGAAGTTAAGTCCTGACACTTTAACAGCTCGTTGACGATACACAAACCAGATGGACCTGGGCCTTGAATCCATTTCGCACCATCAGGCAGCAATCACGTTATAGGCTCTGCGCGCTGGCCGGGCACAGAAACTTGCTTTGTTCTGCCTGCAGACACCCTGGAGCAGGGGTGAAGGGTACTTATTTCCTGTCTTTGCATCTGTTCATAAACGTGCCACCAAAGAAGAGGGGCTCTTGGTCTTTCCCTCTGGATTTAAAGCACACTTTCAGCTCTTCATGAACTAAGACAGGTAAGATACTAGGTAACTGACATTTGCTGAAGAAACTGACTAGGGCGTGAGGTCTTTTTAGTGAAAGATAGAAGTGTAGCCTTTGGATTTTATGCTTCTTGGAGAGGAATGGTGTGGTTTAGATCATAGACTCTGGATTCATGAAGACCTTCGTTCGAATCCCAACTCTGCCACTCACTGTCAATTTAGCCGGAGACAAATGACTTAATCTCGAAGCCTCCCTTTTTTCATCTGTAAGATGGAGATTGTATAAAGTTGTTACATCTAGGGTAATCATGAACATAACGTGACTGGTGCCTAATATGTGTTCGGTTTGTGGTTGTATTTGAAGCTCCGAGAGCTCAGTAATGCAGTGAAAGAAACAGGTGATGGCCTTGTTAGGAATTCCATCCAGGAAGTATACAACTCAGCACTTCCCAAAATTGTATCCAAGGGACACTGGTTTCAGGAGATATTCTGTGAAGGAAAAATACATGGAAAAGCGGGTCTGTCTTCAACTCAGTTTGGGAAATATTGGTTAAGACAAAAATAAACAGGCTTTGGTTAGTTGTGTTTCCACTGCAGAGCCTGTAATATGCTAATGCACTCCGTAGCCAAGGTGAGGGATATGTTAGGGTGTGTTTAGGATGGGGAAGTAGGTAAGCTCCCGACATATTCAATCACAGAAGATCATAGAAAGATACATGAGAGAAAGTTAGGTGGATGGATGGATGGATGGATGAGTGGATGTAATACATGGATGATGGGCAGGTGGATGGATGGATGGATGGATAGACAGATAGATAGATAGATAGGCAGCTGGATAGATTGATAGGTAGATAGATAGACAGGTAGATGGGTAGGTAGGTAGTGTTTCCCTCCTCAGAGCCTCCTTTGACATGTTCAGGCCACTAGTGTTTTGCAGAACACAATTTGGGAAAATTTGGTGTAAGTGATGCTGCAAGATGCCTATAAAAAGTTAAGAGAGGGTGATACAGGTGCTCAAGTAAAGGGAGTCACTTTGTACTAGAGAAGGGACATCCCTTTTATTTTGGCAGAGGGAAAGGAAGAAATGTTAGAATCTTAGTTACGGTTGGAAGTAGAATCAAAGTAAGAAAGGAGGAAGTTGACCCAGGAAGTCATGGCTTTCATTTTCTCCCTGAAGCATCCCGCAGGGTGGCCTCTGAGAGCACAAGAGGAGGTGAGAGGGACCTTGGAGCAGAGGAAGGTGATGGGGAATTGAGGCTCAGCAGGGCAGAGGGGAGGGCAAACACAGTCCCTTGAGTTTTCAGAGAGAACTACCATCAATTTTTACCAATGGGTAACCCTATTTTTTTAGTCCTCTAAGAACTTATTTTGAAATAACTTTACAGAATTAAGTGGTCTATATTTTCAAAAACTATACCTTTCTTTCAGCTACAATGTATAAATAGAAGTGCACTGAGAGCTTTCCTATCTAGATACTGAGGTTGGTTAGAAGAATCAGAAATGCTGTCTAATCCCCGATAAGAGTAACTGCTTACTTTTGAAAAGATACGTATATATTAGACTGAATAAAGACCTCAAACATATACACGTCCTAATCCTTGGAACCTGTGAATGTAACCGTATATGAAAAGGGTCTTTGCTGATGTGATTAAGGATATTGAGATGGAGAGATTATCCTGGATTATCTTGCCTAGGACCTAAATGTAATCACAGTGTTTTTATAAGGAGGAGGCAGAGGGAGATTTGACTACAGAAGAGGAGAAAGCGATGTTATAACTGAAGCAGAGACCGGAGTGATGCAGCCACAAGCCGAGGAATGCCGGCAGCCATTGGAAGTTGGCAGAGGCACGGAACCGATTCTTCCCTGGAGCCTCTAGAAGGAACCAGCCCTGCTGACACCTTAATTTTAGCCCCATATAATTCATTTTGTACTTCTGCCTCCAGAACAGTAAGAAAATAAATTTCTGTTGTTTTAAGCTACTAAATTCATGATAATTTGTTACAACAGCAATAGAAAACAAATACATTATATATGTATGTATGAATGTGTGTGTGCGTATTTGCACACCACCCTATAATAGAGACTATTATTACTAACTCCACTACGCAGGTGAAAAATTAAGAGAAAGAGAGTTTAGATATTTGGCTTCAAGCTACACAGCTAGAAAGGGGTGAACCCAGGTCTGAGACCTGGAGAATCTTGTTCCAGAGTCTACCCTGATCCAAACTATGACGCCCCTCTTGGGTGTTGGGGAAGGTAGGAGAAGGAGGGTTGATCAAGAAATACAAAATGGATGAGATGGTATTAAGAAGGAATGGAATTACAGGATGATTGGATAAAGTGCTGGACGCAGATTAAACATCCAAGAATGGGAGATGGGTTAGGTACCCCGTGGCTCTTGACACTAATGACAATATGATGAGTATCATGAAGCACCTGGGTGCTGCATTCGGGTTCAGTTCCCATCTCTAACCAACTATGAGGCTTTGGATAAGTGACATCACCTCTAAAGCCTCAGTTTCCTCTTCCGAGAAAGTGGCATAATAATAGCAACCACTCTGTAGGGTTGTTATAAGGATTAAATGAGATTATACATGAAAGAGCCTAGCTGAGTGCCTGGCTATCAACCCTCCAGAATAAGCTGTTATCATTAACTTTATTATTATCACATACTATCACACAGTCATCAACAATCATGTTGACTTTTTTATGCTAAAAATTAGTCATGATGTATTAGGTAGAAAAGTAGGTTAGAAATTAGTACACTCAGTGTATTAATGCAGAGAAAAACATCTCCAGGGGAAAAAGGTGTTTTCTCTGAAGGACGCAATTATGATTTTTTTTCTTTTGTTCTTTTTTTTTTTTGTAATTGTGGCCAAATGCATGTAACATAAAATTTACCATTTAAACCATTTGTAAATGTAGAGTTCGATAGTATTAAGTATATTCACATTGTCTCTTCTGTCCCTTTTGTTAATTTTTATTTTCTCCATTTTCCTACAATGAATACAAATTGCTTTTGTTGACATATTTCAATATAGTTTTTAAAGCAGAAGAAATGGCTAAGAAAAGAAACACAAAGACAAATAAAGGAATAGGGTGGGTGAAAATGTTTCCAACATGATAAGATAGTCAAAAGGACAACAGCCATAATCTGTAGAGAAAAAAACGTTTACAAATCAATTTAAAAAGACAAAAAGCTGATAGAAATAAATGGATAAAAGATGTGAATAGTCAATAAAGATATGAAGAGATGCTCATTCTTATAAGAGGTAGCCCACTGACAAACATTTCAGTCTTTGTAGCCACTGGTGAGGGCTGAATCATTTTCTCTTCACCTTCACCAAATTTAAGAATAAGTGCTTTACATCTTTTCAGAGAGCAGTTACTTTCTACCGGGCAACATTTAAAGTTTTCTTTGCTCTGGCAGTTTCAATTCTAGAAATCTGTTCTAAAGAAACATCCTTATACATACATAGGAGCACTAGTGGTTTACTGCAGCACTGACAAAATTTGGAAAAGAACCTGAAAGTAAATCGGTTGAGGAGTGGTTAAATAAATTATGGTACATCTGTATTATGGGATATGAAGTTGCTGTCTAAAAATAAAAATGAAATATGTGTATGGACATGGAAAGATGCCCGTGACGTTAACAGGAAAAAAATGCAGATATCAGAACAATGAGTGTAGTATGTGCCTGTCTATGTTGAAAAATAAAAATCATATAAGGACTGCGGTGTGTGTATGTATGTGTGTGAATGCACATTCAAAAAAGGCTGTCAAAATTTACCCCAAATGTTCACAATAGTTATCTACAGAAAGGGGAGTGGGATTTGCAGAGAGAAGACAGACGTTTTCCTTTCTACTCCATTTCATCTCGATTATTCGGATTTTTAAAAAAATTTACAGTGAACATATAGTCATTCTATAATACAAAAAAAAAAAAAAAGTAAAAACATTAAACCTGCTGTCAAAGGGGAGTTTTATCATCGCTGAGCATCTGGGAATGACCTCGGAAGCAGACGCTGCTGATGCACCGTCTCCCCAAAGGGGTCAAGGATCCGCGCAGACAAGCTGGCAGGACTGAACTCTCGCAGACCAATAACTATCCATCTTGGTCTCCAAGTCAGGAAGTCACTTCCACCACCTCTCTCAATAACTCATTCCAGGGCTTAATAACCTTTCCTTGCAGGAAGTTCTTCCTCTCATCACAGCTAAGTCCTTCCTGCTGCCCTGTCAGCCCTAATGGATGGGTCTCCTTTCCCTCCCCGACTCTTTGGAGTCAGGAACAGGACAGGGACCACATGGGTTTTTCTGCAGCGTCACTTCTGCCCCACGCAGTGGCAAGGCTGTTAGGACTTTGGCATGGCAGTGACCATGACCGTCTACGATTACAGCCGAGATTGCCGAAGCTTCTCCCTGCAGCCCGAGGGTCCCCAAGGGCCTTCAGTCGGCCCATCCCCGCCACTGGATGCTGCATTCTGCGTAAACTCTGCCTCCCTGGCCTCTTTCCTGTCGTATTTCACGCTTCCTGATGGTCACTCAGGCCAAGATTTACGGAATTCATATCCTTTCGAGCTGGAGGAAAATGGGAAACACAAGATTTACTATCCCCCTAGGAAAAGCTAGGAAGACGTGGACCCAGGAGCTTGGGGGTAGGGGGTGGGTACGGAGGTGAGTTGGAGGGACAAGCATTTCTTTGGTCACAGCCTCATCAAGGTGGGGCCTGGGAATCTGCCATCCCTGATAGCAAGGATGTTTCTTCTAGAGCCTTCTCCCCTCTCAGTGGCTCCTGGAGAGTGTGGGGCACGGGAGGAGTGACCACAGATGACAAAAGACCAATAAGACAGAGCTCCTGCGTTCCAAAAACCTGGGATTCCTGGAAGGCGATAAACAGGTAGACCAATAATTCCAATTCAAAGCAAAGATGTTTTGCTACAGGAAGTAGGGGTCCCCACGTCTCCCCCATGCCCGGCAAGGGAGCTGGTTATTAAGTTATTGTTACTCAGCTTCAAACCCACCCTGCTTTCCTCTGCTTTGTGATGCTTTGTGAAATTCTGCAAGCCACATTGCAAATTGAATAAAGCAGTTATTCTGTGACTTTTGACCTTATTACTTTTGTCTGTTAAAACGTGGTATGATTGCTGCGCTAATAAATGGTTGTTTGTGTATATGTTTAATATCCGTACTTGACAAAATAAAAATCAACAAGCTTAAAAACAAAAACAAAGCAAAGATGTTTTAGACTTCTCTTAGGACAGTGGTGGAAATCGGTAGAGTCCTCTTTTCGTGCCTCACCAGTAGAGATATTTAAGCAAGTTATTTGAACCTGGCCGAGTCTTAGTTTCGTTATCTGTAACCTGGGATTGGTACCTACACTTTCTTAGTAGGGACTGTGTGTGCATTTAAGGAAATGGAGCGTGTGATGGGCTTTAAAGCCAGGTCATCCAGGTTTAATTCACAGCACTGTGACTCACCAGCTGTGTAACCTTAGGACACTTAACCTCTCTGTGTCTCAGTAGTCACATGTGGACAACGGGAATGATCACAGGAATGGTACCAACTTCATAGGGCTAATATGAGTTAGTATACGAGAGATGCTTAGAACAGTGTCTGGACCATAATAAATATCATATGGTTTGCAATTAGTACTAACACAGTGAGTATGTGTGGAAGATAAATCGGGAAGTGTGAAGCAGCATCAGATCATTCCAACAACATCCAACTGGGGCTTAGATCATCATGGGTGAGTGGCTTAATAGCTCTGGCTTGTCTAGTGGTGGTGAGCACATAGGCGTAAAAGTTCACTGCAACTCGTCACCATGTGTGCACATTGCTGTGTACCATACATTTTATCTCCATGAAAAATAAAAACCTCCTTAATAAGATATTTTAAATAAAAATAAGAACATATGGTTATCAGGGGATAAGGGGGGGAGGGATAAGTTGGGAGATTGGGATTGACATATACACACTACTATAGGTTAGATAACTAATAAGGACCTACTGTATAGCACAGGGAACTCCACTCAGTACAATGTAATGGCCTATATGGGAAAAGAATCTAAAAAAGAGTAGATCTATGTATATGTATAACTGAACCCCTTTGCTATACACCTGAAACTAACACAACGTTGTAAATCAACTCTACTCCAATAAAAATTAAAAATAAAAATATAAAATAGATGGGAGAGGAAAACACAAAATTTTTTTTTAAAATAAAAGTAAGAACAGTGCAAGCTATGGAGTCAAATTGCTTAGGTATGTATCACAGATGCACGACCAATCAACTATCTGACCACGGCTGGGCTACGTTATCCTTGTGCCTCTTTATCTAAGTCTGTAAAATAGAAACGAAGTTAACATCTACCTCCCAGCACAGCGGGGGTTAAATTAGATAATATGTGCAAAGCTCTTCAAAGGGTGTCTGACAAATACTGTGCCCTCAATATTATAATTTTACTGGTAAAATCAGTGGCTTGAAGTTGGCATCTTCCGTTGCAGCTAGCTCTGTCTCTTCCTAGCTGTGTGGCCTTGGGACAGTCACGCTTCCTTTCTCAGCCTCATATTCCTGCATTATCACATGCAAAAATCAGGTCTCATTCTCAGGGTTACTGCAAGGGTTGAAAGACGTGTACGTGAAACTGCATTGATAAGCGCCCGGCCCATGGTAATTGATCATCACCATCATTGCCTCATCTTCTAAACATCAACAATGTCATGCTCCTCCTCCCCATCCTTGGTCAGGAGGGAGTTAGTTCAGGTTCAAGTTAAGAATATGCTTCATCAAGATGGTACCAGGTGAAGACGTGGAAGACGAAAGGGGCCAAAGCGGGGCCGGAGATGGATTAGACGACCCACAAAATCCACTGCTGCTTCTTAACACGTCAGTCAGAAATGACCCGAGGCAGGAAAACCAAGAGGAACAAGTGATAGGAGCAGCGGTAGAAATAAGGTGCCGTGTTCCTCATCTCCTCTCTCCTTTATAGGGATCTGCAAGACCCATTTACTCAGTGGCGGAGCTGCCTTCTCCACCTCCAGAATTCAAGTGTCCCAGACACGTCTGCTCAGTAACTTCATCACACGCACCCCCTGGACTGAGAACCAACTCAAGTCACAGTACATCTCAGTGAAGTCCAAGGAGATGTGGTCTGTGGGTCACCACGAGACAATAATAACAATTGATATTGATATCCAGAGCTTAGAACTGTGCCTGGTATGCAATGAGTGTTTAGTAAATATTCGCTGAATGAATAAATTATTTCATCTTTCATATATGGAGCACTTATTACAGGCAACATTCTAAGCATCTTACAAATGTGCTCTTAAGTAAGCCTCACAGCCACCCCATGGGTAGCTTTCTATTACTATCCCTATTTTATAAATAAGGAAATTGAGTCTCAGAGAGGGGAAGTCACCAGCCCATGGTCACACAGCAAGAGAGTGGCCGAGCCAGTCTTCAACCCAAGTTGAGGCTGCTTTCCAACCTGGTGCTCTTCCAGTTTGCCTCATTACCCCTCAAGTGACTCCTGCTTTGTGAATCCACGTGCTATGCATCCGCCACCCCCCACTCACCAACCCAGGACTCACCCAAGTGTCTGGACCCAACCAGACATACAAAGGATTTTCAATAACTGCCTATTGAATGAATGAACAAATGTCACAGACCATCTGCTGAAGTCTCCCTGGGAACATACATCTTTTTCAACTTTCTAACGAGTTGAAGCGTCTTTCCTCCCCAGCTCCCTTGGGCCTCTTAAAACTTCAGGAGGACGCAGCAGCCCTCAAAGTCTAGTCTCTGTCCCACAGCCAACAATCAATGGGAGATTAACATCCATAAGTTACAAGACACTGTGATTATTTTTCCTATTCCGCTTAAAGTCTCAGGATCCATAATGTTTTCTCAACGTGACCCCCAAACTAAGTCACTTCGTGGTCATGAGCTCCATTTTTTGCACCTGGAAAGGAGCAGCGAAACACCTGCCAGGTCTCCTTCCCGGGGTGTGGGAGGCTAAAATGAGAACGTTGGTTAAGAGCGTAAGCTTGGTATCAGAGGATCATAGTTAAATCCCAACTCTGTCCTTGACCTACCTTCTGACCTTGAGCAACAGAAGCTTCCACAGTCTCCATTTCTGCATCTCAGTAAAGCGAATGTTAAGATGTTAATGTGTATAATGTTAATAATACTGGCTTTATGGGCTGCTGTGACAACTTAGGGCACTTGAGAATATACTATGTATTAAATAAATGGAAACTATTCCCCCTCTTTGTTTTATTCTAAGGCTTCATGGATTTGAAAACCGCTTTTGTTTGTCCAGGAAAATAGGAGACTTGGCCACCTTAACTGTGTACAGTGACTATAAGGCACATCTTGGTTTCAGAAACAATAGAATATGAAAAGTAGTGTGCGTTGGCATTAAGGAGACAGGGTAGGGCTATTATCATGATGAACAGGCATGCACTTTGTCACCTATTAAAAAAAAAAAAAAAGGAGGGCAAAGAAAGTAACCAAAATGGGAAGGTAGACCTTCTCACGTCATTCATAGGTCATGAAACGAAGGCTCAGAGAAGTCATTCACCTGCCTTAGGTCACACAGCAAGTGACTCTCAAGGTTTTTTGTTTGTTTGTTTTTGTTTTTTTACTTTATTTACTTTTTGTTTTGTTTTGCTTTTTTTTGCTTAGCTTCATTTGATTTGATTTAACTTTATACTTTATCTTATAGTTTACCTCTGCCTGGTTCTATAGTTGGGTCTTGGTTAAATTCCCTGCTCTAGAGAAATTGATGTCACACCTTCTATTATTACCTGGGCCAGGGTTGACCTGTTGGCCCATGTCCTTGTCTGTGTGTCAACGCTAAACAATTGGAAGCGGCTGCCTCAGAGAGCTCTGTGAAAAGGGATTCTGAACTCATACTTGGGATCAGCTATTGTTATCCGCTGGTGATGTCTGTCACAGGTATTCCTTGGCAGTGCCATGAATCTGCTGTATCTGAAGCAGGCATCTGAGATCTTTAGAGAAGCATAGCTCCAAAGAACAAAAACAGGCCTTTGGAGATCGCCTGGCCCACCTCAGACGTTTGCATGTGAGGAGGAGACCCAGAGAGGGTGAGCCCTTAAAGAAATACAGAGAGCTGTGTCCAGAGTCAGCTGAGCGTCCTTTCTGCTGCACTGTGACAGAGGCACCAAAAGGATTACGGATCACAGGTGCTGGTCCATCTACAGCAGCTCCGTCAGCGACAGGCCTTGAACAGAGACCACCCAGAGAGCCCATTATGGTCCCTGCTTTCCGATTTGGTCCCGTCACCCCTTCTAGCCATCACGGTCACACAGAGTTTCCCGCAGGGGTGGTGAAGGCTCTCCCCACCCCCAGGCAGAGGATCCTAAAGGGACTCTCCTCTCTTGTCCCCTCTTGCAAGGTTTGGCTGTGTTTACTCTGTTCACAAAGTGGCTTCCTGTTTCGAAGAGGAATGAGTTTTTTAAAGGGTTATAAATGCGACTCAAAAGGCTTTTTGGACATCAAATGGCTCATAAAAAGAAGGAACGTTTAGACAATTTCAGCATAAATGAATGAAAAACATACGGTGTGTGCCTCCTACCCTTCTGTTGCACCAGAATGTTCTGGCAAAACAGGAAAGTAGAAATGGTGAGTGGTTTGCATTTCACTGTATCTGGGGCTTGAGTTTCCAAAGTCCAAAAATGTACTTTTTATCGCAGACCAGAGCCTATTTGAGTAGAGAAGTTGCCTCGTATTAAACTAGCTAAAAATAAAATAAGGGAAAGTACTTCCAGAGACATTTTTAAAAGTCTGTTTTAACTCTCTTGCTGACTTTGTTTCTATCATAGGTTTAATTCATTCTCCTAAAGCTGGTTTCTCAAGGCCTGCACTGTTGACATTTGGGCAGATGATTCTTTGCAGTGGGAGCTGCCTGATGCACTGCAGGATACTGGGTGGCATCCTTGGTTTCCACTTGTTAGATGCCAGCAGCACCCTCCCCGCACCCCAAGCTGTGATGATCAAAAGTGCCAAGTGTCCCCTGGCAGGCAAAACTGTCCTCCTTCCATTGAAGAAAACATTTTCTAGAGTCATAATTCATTTATCTAGAGTGTTCTAGAGTCAATAATGTTGGAGTGAGGATGGAAATAGGTGACTAGAGGACCTTCAGGCAAAGAAAACAAAATTAAACTCTAATAGGAAAATTAGAACGAAATTATTTAGCTTCTGTACTTCCATGAAAGATATATGCAAATTATTGTTTGCCATATTATATCCTTTGCACTAGAGTAACGCTTAGCCAACCCACACAAATGTCTTCCTTCCTTCCTTCCTTCCTTCCTTCCTCCCTTCCTTCCTTTCTTCCCTCCTACTCGCCTTTCTTTTTCTTTCTTTCTTTCTTCCTTTCTTTCTTTTTCTTTCTTTCTTTCTTCCTTCCTTCCTTCCTTCCTTCCTTCCTTCCTTCCTTTCTTTCTTTCTTTCTTTCTTTCTTTCTTTCTTTCTTTCTTTCTTTCTTTCTTTCTTTCTTTCTTTCCTCCCTTCTTTCTTTTGGGGGGGAGTCCAAGTGTTTAAGAAAACTTCTATCAAAACACTAACTGAACACAACTTAAAGGAACAGAGACTTCAGAGACCATACATGACAAAGAAGACAGAATTTACAAAAACAATTTATAAAAGTCCCTAAGCAAATAAACAGCTACAGCCCAAAGCAAGCAACACAGAGAAACACCAAGGAGGAGGAAGAACTTGCTTTCCAGAGTTACCACATTATACTATTCAAAAAGTCCAGTTTTTAAGAAAAGTGTAGGAGCTAAAACCGTAAAACTCTTAGAATAAAACATAGGCATAAAACTTCATGACCTTTGATTTGGCAATGGTTTCTTAGATATGACACCAAAAACACAAGCAACAAAGGAAAAAACAGATAAATTGGACTTTATCAAAACTTTAAACTTTTGTATATCAAAGAGTATTATCAAGAAAGTGAAAAATCATCTGCAGAAGGGGAGGACATATTCACAAATCATATATATGATAATGGTCTAGCATGCAGAATATATAAAGAACTCTTAAGCCAACAACAAAAAGACAAACAACCCAATTTTTAAATTGCAAAGAACTCGAATAGATATTTCTCTAAAGAAGATACACAAATGGTCAGTAAGTACGTGAAAAGATTCTCAACATCATTAGTCATGAGGGAAATGTAAATCAAAATCCAAAGATACCACTTTACACCCAATAGAATGGCTATAATAAGAAAAAAAGAGAAAGGAAAAGAAAGAAAGAGAGAGAGGGAGAGAGGGAGAGGGAGAGGGAAAGGGAGGAAGGAAGGACGGAGGGAAGGAAGGAAGGAAGAAAGAAAATAACAAGTGTTGGAAAGGATGTGGAGAAACTGGAACCCTTGTACATTGCTGGTGGGGATGTGAAATGGTGCAATCATTGCAAGAAAAAGTTTGGTTGCTTGTCAAAAATGACTATACAATCCAGAAATTCCACCCATAGGTATATATCCAAACGAATTGAAAATGTTTACTCAAACAAAAATTTTTAAACAACTTTCAAATATGCAATACAGCACTATTAGGTAAGTATAAAGACAAGAAATAATAAAGCTTATAGAAGATCTTCTAGGCAAAATGGCTCAAATTACAGAATAATAATATTTATCTGAATACTAAAGAACGCAAGTCATAGTTACATGCAATGTTCACCTCAGTTAGGAAACAGTAAGAAACCGAGACAATTGGTCAACAAAGGTGAGGGAGCACGAAAGTCCAGCCAGGTCGCGCTGACCTGAAACCCCACTCTGCATGTAGTAAGCATGTAGTAAGCAAAGTTAACTATACTTACTTCTGCTACTGCCTACCCAATGGTCTTACTAGGCAGATTCTTGGAGAGAATTCATGTAAAGCTTTCTGTACATATCTGTCACATAATAAGCTATTATCATTTGTTTAATCAGTAACTCAAAACATATAGTCACCTATTACGTGTCAGGTGCTACGGCAGATGCTGGACATACAAAGTCAGTAAGACATTGTTATTGTTCTAGGCAGCCCACAAGCCTTGTTATGCACTAAATCTTCAGAACGTCTTGGCCAGCAGGCATTGCAATCTGACATTAAACCTATCCCTGCTTCTTTGATAGTATCACTGCAGGCAAACGACATCATTTGTCCGGGACCTTCACTGTCTAATATGGTAGCTCCTAGCTACATCTGGCTACTTAAATTTAAAACAATTAAATTATTAAAAAATTGACTTGCACTGGTCACATTTCGAGGGCCCAGTATTCACACGTGACTAATGTCTACCATACTGGACAGCTCAGCTATTGAATATTTCCATCATTGCAGAAAGTTCTACCATTGTTCAGAAATGTTATACCTCCAGAATTCTGAAGTTAGATGGACAGTTGTGTAGCTCGTCTCTTCTGGTTACCTTCCCATGTCTTGGTAAATGCGTGTCCGGTTGTAAGGGTGGAGTCTATCATGCCTAAGAGATTTGGGCTAACAAACAGAGCTGATCCGTAGCAGTTCTGAACAGGCATGGTACCAATACTCCAGGCCCTGATTTGATTTATCTTGATATTTGCTTGAATTCCTCTCATTTTGGGTCTCTTTGGTAACCTTTTCACCCTGTTCTTTTTTAAGGTGGCTGGCTGGCTATTATAATTCATCATGAACGCATCTCACTCCAGGCCTGGTTCCCCTGACAGAAGGAACAGCCGGTCTCCAAGAGGTCAAAGACATTTTTCTCTCTTCGTCTTTCTCAGTTTCCAGCGTAGATTTGTCACTCTGAGAAAGCATGAATTCTGGATTTGATGTACTTTAATTGATTTCACCCTCGACAAGTCAGACTGTCCATCAGCTTGCTCTTTGGGCTTCCCTGAACTTTGCTTAAGGCTCCGGCTTTCATCTGTCCCTGGACCCAAGCTGTCACCAAGCAATTTACTCCCGTCTCCAGCCCCCAGGAGCCGTCTCATTTTCATTCCTGTAACTCTCCAGTGGGAGGAGGAAGAGTTGTGGGAGAACACAGGGGAGGGAGGGATGGTAGATGAAGGAAAATTAGGACAGGCTGAAAGAAGGAGGGGTGGGAAAATCCTCATCAACTGTCACCTCTTCTGGTGAACTCATCCGACTGCTTTTTCTGAATTGTTAATGGGGTGAAATCAGGGGGAGAATGAGTAGATAAATGGATGGATGAATAGGATGCATGGATGGACAGACAGACAAATGGACACTTTGATGGGCAGGCAGATAGAAGGACACATAGATGAATGTCTGAATAAACGAAAAAATGGCAGGCACAGTCACTAATAATTGGATACATCCAATAGACCCAAGATAACTTAAAATGTTTATGCATTACCTTGCATGTGCTAGAAACCGTGATACACACTCGAAGGATGAGAAAACATACACAGTCCCTGTCACCAAAGAGCTCCCACTCAAAAAAGAAAGAAGAACATAAAACAATAAGAAGTCACAAGTTATATTATAGTCAGGGAATTTACAATATAGTAAGAATAAAGGAAGAGGGCTGAGTTTTAGAGACATCTCATTGAAGCCCAGTAAATAATCCATCAAATTAATAAATTAATAAATGCTGAAGTATTTTCTGGAAGCAGAAACCCAAAGAGCCTATTCAGGACTGTTCCCATAACTAATTATAAAGTAAAATACGTGGGTTCCCCCTTGAATTCCCTCTGTTTCCTCCTCACCCATGCAAAGAGTATGGCTTTATATTGACCTAGCTCTCCTCTCATGAAGAAACATTATGGTGTAAGGGATTGGTCAGTTATATTACTTCTCCCAGGCTTTTGTGTATTTTGAAAGAGGACTTTGGGCATCGATGAAATAATTGTGTGAGAGACCAGAATTACATACTCAGTTTAGCTTTCAGTGTGGTTCTAACAAACTAAAAATACCCAGTGATCCAGAAACAGCGGATGATTTGCTAGATGATGTCTAGCCATGAGGTTGACAAACCAAGTCAACGTCAAGAACTCCACGGTTGGTGATGTAAAGCAGTTACTTCAGCATAAACCTCCAGATGGACCAACTTGTTTTCTCACCCACAGAACCTGGTAATGGGATCGTTGGTTTGGTTCATGATGGAATGACTCTCCACCACCTTACTCCTGAAACCTGGGTGCTGTCCATGGTTCTAGACAAATTCAGGTGTGTCGTGGATTTCTACTGTGAGAAATACAAAGGGCACTAAGCATGACAGTGATCTCTTGCACAAAGTTCTTCTAAAGGGACGACTTTAGATTGGCTGCCAGGAATTCCATAAAGCATGATGACTTTGGGTATGAAGATAACTTTACTAAATAGAGATGTTAAGACTTGATTTAGTCCTGGATTCAAATCCCACCATTATCACTTCTCCCTTAGCTTTCTGTTCTGTCATGTAGTTATCATTGTAATAATTAACCAACATAGTGAGAGGTAGCAGAGAATAGTGGATAAGACTGGGAACTGTGGCCACAGTCTGCATGATTTTAAGCTCTAAAGGCCACATTTAACTTTGTGACTTTAAGAAATGTACCGCATCCTCTTGTGTGTCTCTTTCTTCAACAATAAATGGGGATGTGGTGATAATATTCTATATTCATAAGTTTATTAGATGAGAATGACATAAGTTAGCTCATGTAAAGCACTTAGAGCTGTACTTAGCACATACTGAGCGCTCATTAAATGTTCGTTGTTGTTTGCTGTTATAGGATTATTTCCACATCAGGGGTTATCATGTGTCTGGACCCTTCACTAGGAGATCTGGCTTTATCTACAGTTTTATTCCTTCAGTTATTCCTTCATTCATTCACTCAAGTCGGAAAATATTTACCAAAGACACAGTCCTGTTCCTAAATTCTCCAAAGAGCAGAGGCAAATATTTATATGGTAGAACTCCTTGACAAACATTGACCAGATTAAAGATTAGACCTTGTTAACTTTAAGGACTCTTGCAACTTGATTTCCATAAATTGACTTACACTGGGCTGAACTGAATTGAATTGGATATGCTAAATATCCATCAGTACAGAGTCTTTAAGCTACCTTTGGTTCTGCTAACATTTTTTTTCCTGCTTTTATCTCTTGAGTTTTTCTTGTGGGTCCCACTTCCAGTGAGATCTTGAGAATTTTACAGCTGAATATCACATTAAGCATACATTGAGTTTCCTCCATCTGGGCCTGAAACACAATAGGTGTGCAGCATAAACATTCAGTGTAGACATGAATGGAGGATTTTCAATTACGTTATAGTTTCTATATCTACTTTTGTTTCTTACCAATTTTCAGATGCTGGAAGCAGGAGGGCAGTGGTGGTGAGTAACTCAGCAAAATTCCAAGTTGGTTTTTAAAAAGAGTAGGGGGCTGGGGAGCTAAATAATAACGCACCCAAACCCTCCTTCATTGACTTCCTTATTTCTCGAGCCGTCCATTCAGGGACTAATCCACTCAATTTATCTGCTTTAGCCTCAAAAAGCAGCCCCACTTTCCATAGGGACAAAGCTTTAAAATCGCTTGAATGAATAGCTCTGGCTAATTGTTGTATCCAAAGTCTGTCTGTCCATCAGCAGTTCCATCTCTCTGCCTTTGCTTAGAAAGTCACTTCCTTCCTTTAACTCATGTTTTTTGTACCTTTTCCATGAAATGGTTCTACCTATTGGGAGAAAAATTCTGGTTGAACACTTCCACCTTCTTTCTTGTTTAAAGAAGAGAAAATCATCTCACACAGTCAACTTGGATAGAGGTGTACCTTAGGAAGATCCCATGAACCCACCTTCTGCACCACAGCAAGGCATCCACTGCGTAATTTCCTGCCGTTGCTGAGTCTGCAACCCGCTGGCATGGAAATCACAGCCCAGGAACTGGTGGCATTTTTTAATGGGTCTTGATGTTGGGCTGCCTAGCTATTTTTTTAAGCAGATTTATGTCTCATTTTAAAAATCCATTATGCTACATTATAGGCTTCTTGTCAATCCCGGTAATGCTGATCAATTTCAGCCTTCCCAAATCTGCATTTATAATTGTGTCATGTAATCAAACTTTATTTATGTATGTCTATTTATAAAATTATAAATCAGAATTACTGGTATGTGTCACAAGATACTTGATTATTTTCAGTGTCCAATTTATACCAGCGCACACTGTCATTTTTTTCTCTTCATAGACCGTAAGTCCATAAGGTGACTTTACCTTTCTTTATAGAAAATAGTTTTTGGACAACCAAAAATTAATGTGTTCATAACTGGTAGTGTTTATTATAGAAAATTTGGCATTTGAAAGAATAAACTGAGAAAAATTAAAATCAACCCTAATCACATCAGTGATAACCTCTATTATTTTGGTCTATTTTATGTTTGTCTGTATGAGTGTACATGGTGTGTGTGTGTGTGTGTGTGTGTGTGTGTGTGTGTGAGTGTGTGTGTATGTGTGTGAGTGTGTGTGTGTGTGTTTGTGTGTGCCATTTGCAACAAGTTGGATGGACTTTGAGGACACTGTGCTAAGTGAAATAAGTCAGACAGAGAAAGACAAATACTGTATGATCTCACTTATATATGGAATCTTAAAAAGCCAAACACAGATAAACAGAGAGTAGAATGGTGGTTACCAGGGACTGGGTGGCAGAGGAAGTGGGGAGGTATTGAACAACGGATACAAACTTCCAGTTGTAAGATTAACAAGTTCTGAGGATCTAATGTACAGCGTGCTGATTACAGCTACTAATACTGCCTGATATGCTTCAAAGTTGCTAAGAGAATAGGTCTTAAAAAGTTCTCACCACAAAAAAAGAAATGGTAATAATTTGACAGGATGGATGTGTTAGCTAATGGTGGTCATCATATTGCAATATATAAATGTATTAAATTAACACGTTGTACACCTTAAACTTATACAACGTTATATGTCATTTATACCTCAACAAAGCTGGGGGAAAAAAGTATCTTGGGTACAAGCAACGCAAAGCGTAACACTAGAATGTTTTAATCCATATTTGTTACTCTGTAAATTTGTCCACCAGTTGCTTACTGAGCATTTACAATGAACCAGATCCTGTTCTGGGTACTGAAGACATAGCAATGAGCAGGATAGCCAATGCACCTGGCATTCAAGTTAGGGAGCAGATAGGGAAGAAGTAAGAAAACAAGAAAATACCAGTTGATTCCTGGGGTCCACCCATGACCTACGTAATCATGAGATAGATCTGGACTTGCAAGAAAAAACAAGGGAGACAGGATGTCTGCCCAGTGACAGGCCACTGACCCAGCAGACATCAATGTAGCCAGACCATCAAGGACAGTAAACGAGCAGGTGGTTGAACTGAGCTCTGAAGAAGTGGGAGCAACCAGTGTTTCCACCTTAAGCAAACTTCCAGCCGATCTCTTTTTCCACCCTGGCAGGAAGATGCCCTTGCTTTCTCAACAGCCGCCCTGTGTGCAAACTAATCTTTGAGTCTGTATTCTCTGAGCTGCTCAAAAATACGAAGCTTGGTGATTGATTCAAAAGCTGTAGAAAGAGCTCTGATGCCAGGTGGAAGCATATTTTTTGAAAGGCGGGAATACTTTGAAAACTAACCCGTGGGGACAGCCAATTAAATTTCCCAATGAACAATGCATGGGCAAATGGAGGGCTGGATGCCTCTGCTTTGATTCTTACTCAATTCAGATTGGTCACAGGACCCATAATTTTGTCTCCTTGACCAAATGGTACTCATCACCCCATTATGAGGACTTGCACTTGTTTTTAAAGGGACCGAAGCTGCCAGCTCCCCTCACCCTCTTTTGAATGTTCTTGATCAGCTCTAATTCTTAAAGCCCCAGACTTTCTCAGCTTAGATTCCCCACCATTTGGTGGGCAGAGGGGAGTGTGCTCCAAGTGGCCTGCCAACACAGCTGCAACACTCCACAGACACTCGGCTGAGGAAATGCAAGGAATTTTACCAAATAGCCACCCTAACCTCACATAGTCTGTGAACTCACGTCCCTCCTGTTCTTTCCTGTTCTTTCACAGGAGATCGGATTTCTCTCTGACTCATTCTTTGTCAGGGTACAAGGACAACAGACTGGCTTCTTAGACTCCTAGAGTCCCAGATGTATACAGTAGGCAAGGAAAGACACACACACACACACACACACACACACACACACACACACACACACATCTGTGCCCGTGGCAGACATCAATAATCAATCACAGATCATTTGTTCCAGGTCAGGATCCATCCTCCAAGTTTGCAAAAGTGCTCAACCAGCACTAATAAACCTCCATGGGCCCCTTAGACCTATTTGCCATTCTGATTTAAAACAGCCTCTTTACATTAAACAAAACAAAAGCCTAGAGAAGAGAAATGACTTAACAATCTTCAAATAGCATGTGTGAGTCACAGCTGAGATTAGAACTCAAGTGTCCCCAATTGCTAGTACTATGCCCTTCTGTGGCAAGAGTTCATCATGCTCCTTGATGTCTCTATAGATCCAACCCACCTCTCCAGATTAAATAGGACTAAATAAATGACACTGTAATGTTCCAGTGGCCAACCTTCATCTCCCACCAGCATGCAAGATAAATGGTGTATTAGTCAGCTATGGCCATAGTAATGCTGCCTAACAAATAACTCCACAATCCAGTGGCTTAGAGCAAGAGCAGTTATTCTTACATTCATGGGTGTGCAGTCAACTGTGGTTCAGCTGACGTAGGCTTGGCTTGGCCGCGTGGCTCCATGTCTGCTCCACATGTGTTTATCCTAGAGCACTGGATAAAAGGGCAATGACTACCTGAGCAACGCTTTTCTCATGGTGGATTAAGAGAGCTCAAGAGTCAGGCCAATACATGCAAGCATGTTTAAGGACTCTGCTTACATCATATCCCCCCTCCAATGCCGCCGTGACCAAAACATGTCATGTAACCAAGCCCAAACTCAGCAGCATGGGGGAAATATTCTCTGCGGACAGTGGGAGAGGGAGAGGAGTGAATATTTGCTGCACAATAAGATAAACTACAAAAAAAAAATGGCTTTTAAGATTATGAAGAAATCCTCCAGTGAAGGTTGGGATAAACAAAAGCCTTTTTTAACAGCCAGATTATACCAGGCTCTCACTAGAGAAAGTTGATAAGCTTCTATGCACCACGCTTACTCCCTAAGAAAGTTAAATCATGTGTTGTGTTAATATTGGCTCACTAGTTTTGTTGCTGATTCCCCTGCTTTAAGGAAAGCCTGACATGGAAGTTCTCATCCAGTGAAAGATCATGAACATTTTAATGGCTAGACACTGAATTCCCTAAGAAAAATCTTTCTGTCTTTCTCAATACTACTTTGCCCTTGCTGGAGTTTTAAAAATATAGGGTGCTTCTGAAAGAAAGTGTTACATTTTTTTTATTGGTGCTGAAGAGTATGGACACAGGAGAGAGAGGGACAGCCAGGTTCAAAGTTAAAGCCATCACTTATTGGTCAGATGACCTTGCGCATTTGTATAATCTTTCCAATCTTCAGTTTCCCACTCTGTGAAATGGGCATAATCGTATGTATCTTCCAGGGTGCATATGAAGTAAGATAATATAAACAAAATGCTCGGCCAATGTAGGCAATCAACATATTCTATTTTAATTTTTCTTCAAAGATTCTCTTAAATTACTGAATTCCCTTGGTGCACTAGCCAATCATGCTACTCATCAAATATTTCTAATGCTCTGCTTTCCAGGCACTTGGAAGAACTGCACTCCTCTGCCCCTTCTGAAGTCAGGCATGGCCATGTGACTTGCTTCGGCCAATGAAATACGAGCAGAAGGGACATGTATCACTTTGAGGCTTTAAGAGCCATGATAAGCAATTCTCCATGTTCATTTCCCACCGCTGTAGTGACCATGCAAGAACATGTCAAGATAAACCCTATATCATCCTGGGTCTTGGAAAGATTTCAAGGAGCAGAACCCCTGCCCCCACCCCCAGGCGAACATGCATCGTAAATGAAGCGTGAGAGAAAAAAAGAAACTCTTGTTCCCTTAAGCCACTGAGATTTGGGGCTTAGAGATTGCAGCATAGCTTACCCCACGCTGCCTCTTACACTTGATATTATTAAATATTTACAGAATATTACAGATCATCTTTTCGGAAAGGTTTCCACTGCACGTAACCCAGTTATACCTGCCCATTTACTAGTCTTCCCCATATCTTCAGGGTAGCCCAATAACTCAAGGGACAAAAAAAGTGGCCTGGGGGTCAGAGAATGAGGGTTCTGACTTTAGTGTGGATTTACATAACCTTGGACAAGTCATTGTCCTTATCAAGTCATCAATCAGTATCCTATAAATATGAATTTTATGATGAGTTGCAGAAAAAGGTGCAGAGGGAGTGTGTATAAGTAGCAGGAACTCAGATTATAGAAGCTCAAGATTTAGCAGGAAATAAGGAATACTCTGATTTACATAACTAAAGCCTTGAGAAGAGAAAGGATGGAGCTGGCCTCAGAGACCAGTGGGTGCAGGGATTCACACACCGCTCTCTCTCTTTCCGTTTACTGCTTCAGTCTGCTTCTCCCTGCATGCCCCTTTCTTCTCTCTTCCTGCAGACTGACTTTCTCCACAAAATGAGAAAGTGCCCACAGAGGCTCTAGGCTCATGCACTTTTAGCTTCCAGATCCTGGAGCAATGCTTCTCTAAGTGTGTTCCAAAAACCATCCTGTGGCCAGTATACACATGAAAAGATGCTCAACATCACTAATTATCAGAGAAATGCAAATCAAAATTACAATGAGGTACCACCTCACACCAGTCAGAATGGCCATCGTCAAAAAAAATCTACAAACAATAAATGCTGGGGAAAGTGTGGAGAAAAGGGAACCTTCTTACACTGTTGGTGGGAATGTGAATTGGTTGAGTCACTATGGAGAATGGTATGGAAGCTCCTTAAAAAACTAAAACTAGAACTACCATATGACCCAGCAATCCCACCCCTGGGCATATGCCCGGAGAAAACCATAATTCAAAAAGAGTCATGCACCTCAGTGTTCATTGCAGCACTATTTACAATAGTCAGGACATGGAAGCAACCTAGATGTCCATCAACAGAGGAATGGATAAAGAAGATGTGGTACATATCTACAATGGGATATTACTCAGCCATAAAAAGGAATGAAATTGTGCCATTTGCAGAGACGTGGATGGACCTAGAGACTGTCATACAGAGTGAAGTTAAGTCAGAAAGAGAAAAACAAATATCGTATAATATCACTTACATGTGGAATCCAGAAAAATGATACAGATGAACTTACTTGCAATGCAGAAATAGGCACACAGACATAGAGAACAAATGTATGGTCACCAAGAGGGGAAGGGGGGGTGGGACGAATTGGGAGATTGGGATTTACATATATACACTACTATGTATAAAATAGATAACTAATGAGAACCTACTGTGTAGCACAGGGAACTCTACTCAGTGTTCTGTGGTGATGTAAATGGGAAGGAAATCCGAAAAAGAGGGGATACATGTATACGTATAGCTGATTCACTTTGCTGTACAGCAGAAACTAACACAACATCGTAAAGCAAATATACTCCAACAAAAATTAATTAAAAAAAAAAAAGACCATCTTGGATGTGAGTGAAATATGCATATTTTCCAGCACTTCCGCAACTTGCCAGGCTGGTTGTGGGGTGTGGCCAGGAAGTCTGCATTTTACCATGTTTCCCAAACAATTCATAACCAAATTTGAAACACATGATCTAATAAGTGACTTTGAAGAGCCTGGCAGGGGTGGAAAAGTAGTATCCTCGGCACCCCCACTAGGCTTACCAGGGTGGAGGGAGGGAGACACAGATTCCCCGAAGTTGGGACCAGAGGAAGGGATACAAGAATTATCAACATGACCATGGGGAGAAATTGTGAGTCCAGAAAATGTCCCAGCCTGGTTCTTCCAAATCTGGGAAAATACCCTGAAATCTAATGTACCTTAAAACACAAAGCAGAAAAAAATCCTATTTCTCCCTTTAAAGCCACTATTAAATTCCAAGTTAAAGAAGTACATTATTGTGGAAAGTAAAAGTAACCAGTTCCTGCGAACCCATTCTATGCCAGGGATCTTTGGATGCTCTACGGAAAACACCATTGCTCGGCTAACACACCATCTGCTCCCAACCTCATCTCCTGTTCATGCCTCCAATTCTAAAGGATGCTAATGGCCAAATACTTCCTTTCTCAGCCTCCCTTGCATATATAACTCATCATGAGTCACAGACCAATGAAATCTAAGGAGAGGCTGCAGGTAGCTTCCAGGAGAGACTTTACTTTCCTGAAGAGTCTGAATTTCCCCTATCTGGTACCTTGAATGTGAATATAATTTCTGGAGCTGCAGCAAACACTTTATGACCATGAGGTAAAGGCCAAGAGAATCACAAAGATGGTACCCTGATCATTTCTTCCTTAAACTAATCCCAGCAGATGTTGACCTCCAGATTCCTTGTATATGATAATGAAATGTCTTTATGACTTCTGTTACTTGCAACTGAATGAATCCCTATCTGATTCATTACCTGATTCACTCTTTATAATAAGATAGAGATTATCATCCCCATTTTTCAAGTAATTAGACTGAGGTGGGTTACTTGTTTAAAATCACAACTCTAAATAGCAGTGGGGGGGCATTCCCTAGTGGTCCAGTGGTTAGGACTCAGTGTTTTCACTGCCAGGGCCTAGGTTCCCTGGTCGGGGAACTAAGATCCTGCAAGCCATGCAGTGTGGCCAAAAAAAGAAAAGAAAAGAAAAGATAGCAGTTGGACTCGAAACCAAGTCTGTATGATAGCAGGGATCTCTATAAGAAGCCTGACTACCTGAGTGGCTATGTTAATTACATTTCTTAGGGTAATGCATGTACTTAACAGATGGGAGAACAGCTAGTACAGTGCCTGGTACACAGAAGGTGATATGTCTTTATTCAAATGAGTGTTCACTATCGAGTTTCACTAAGCAAAGACAGGAGATTGAAAGCAAATATTGAGGGTGGGAAGGAGTAGATTCAACACTCTCCACCACTGAGTCATTAAGTGAATAATCCTTACACCCCCTACTTGAATCAGTTAGCTACTGCTGTGTAACATAAACCCCCAAAGCTTAGTGGCTGAAAATGGCACCTGTGTATTAATTTCTCATGAGTCTATGAGAAGGCTGGATGGTCTTACTGTTCTGAGCTGAGTTTGGGTGATTTGGGCTGGGCTTGTTTTTGTGAATACAGTCAGTTGGGGGGTTAGTTGGGGACTGGCTGGTGTATGTAGAATGGCCTCAGTTCATCTCCATATGTTTCTCACATGCTTCCAACAGGCTACCCCATGTTAGATCACAAGGTGATGGCAGGGGTCCAAGAGTGAGCAAAGTAAACTGAAATCAGTTAGTGCTCTTCAAGCCTTGGCTGGTGTCACATCTGCTAAGTCCCCTTTAGCCAAAGCAAATCACATGGCCAAGCCCAGAGTCAAGGTGTGAGGCAAAAGGCCTTTGCTCTAAATGGGAGAATTGAGGGCACCCATGCAATAGATCGCCCATAAATCCCTGGGATGCGTAAGTAAGAAGCAACTATGTCTATTATCTAGGCCTACATAACTGCTGACCTTCCTCGGAGAAGCTGAAACAACAGAGAAGGAAGTGAGAAGTTATTCCCTAAGCACCATGTTAGAGTAGCAGAAACAAGGGCTGTGACTTAAGAGAGCTGACTTTTGGACTTCCCTGGTGGTGCAGTGGTGAGGAATCCGCCTGCCAGTGCAGGGGACATGGGTTTGAATCCTGGTCCAGGAAGATGCCACATGCCGTGGAGCAACTAAGCCTGTGAGCCACAACTGAGCCTGCATTCCAGGGTCCACGAGCCACAACTACTGAGCCTGTGCACCACAACTACTGAAGCCCATGCACCTAGAGCCCATACTCCGCAACAAGAGAAGCCACCGCAATGAGAAGCCCACGCGCAGCAATGAAGAGGGGCCCCTGCTCGCCGCAACTAGAGAAAGCCCACGCGCAGCAACAAAGACCCAACGCAGCAAAAAAAAAAAAAAAGGGAGAGCGGCCTTTTGAGTCTTGATTCTGTCATGCATTCATTTATGTGATCTTGGAAGGACAGACCCCTTCCCTTTTCTGGTTTGCAATTCTCTTCCTGGAAAATCATGGAGACATATTGTTGGATGTTCAAAACTAGAGGCTCACAGGGTGGATCAGGCCTACCCATTGTTTGGCTTTCACAATATTCTATTTTTAATTTAACATACATTTACATGTTTTAATTTGGGACATTTCAGATAGAAGCCTGGATTTCTGATTTTGCTCAAAAGATCTGGAAGATCCAGCAAAGTCGGGGCCTCACTCCAATATGTCGACAATGGATGCAATGGCTGTGGCTCCTCACTGGGGACGTGCACTGTTCTTTACTATCTGGTTTACTACAGTCTCACTGATGCCATATCGTCTCCTGGACACTAAGAGTCTTCTTACACTTGGCTGGAGTCATTTGTTTACATTCATGTTGCGTCCCGGTAGGTATTTGAAGTGGGGTCCCTGGACCAAATAATATGGTGCTTGGACTCTGTGAGTCCGTGGGATTTTTCCTTGGTCTTTCATTTTCCTAAATCACTTCAGAATTTTTCCTTTCAGCTTCCCTTGACGTTAAGCCAGTGGACCTTGACCCTATGGAGACTCAAATCCATTTGAAATTCTGATGACATCCATGAAGCCTCTGGCCAGAAAAATGCCCAGATGAGCACACAACTTTTGCAGGCACACACACCAAGCATGCACACACAGATAGACACACTATCACACATGTTTTGTCTGTGAACTTCGATTCGTTTAGGAAGTGCAATTTGTCTGTCCTGCAATCTATGGTGGACCCCAAATTCCCCATCAAAATCCTTCCACCACAGCCTTGCCTAGACAGCTTTGACACCTATGCAGGACTCTAGAAAAGCACCCTCTCCAGTAAATTTCTTATAGTCAGAGGTCACCGTCTGGTCCCAGATCCTTCTCCAGCCCCCACTGACGCTTTCAAAGAACAGAGAGAAAAACAAGCAAGCCACAGTCAAGTGACCTACGCTGAGAAAAGTGCAGGGGCCAGCAGGGCCCTGACCTTCCTGTGTAGGTAACAAATTGGATGCCGTGTTTGCACCGGGCCCTGGAGGGAGGGAAGGAAGGGGGGAAGCGGGGAGGAGGAGGGCAGTGTGGGATGGAATTGGGGTTACAGGGGTCAGCAGCCTTTGCTTTAGGCATCCACAGAGCAGCTCCGTCCACCCCTTCCCAGTAAACAGCCACCGCTGCAGGGCGTGTAGAGGGTAGCAGCTGGAGATCAGCAGGGGCCAAAGCATGCACACACAAGCGTGTGTTTGTGTGTGTGTGTCCATACCCAGCCATGGGCGGGGGGTGGAGGTAGGGGGTCATTGAATAGAATTCTTTTAAGAGATCTCTAAAGACCCTCTGACCCAATCCCTAGTTCTTAAACACATAAGGTATCATGGAATTCTTTTTTCTCCAGCGTCACCGGAAGACAGGGTACTTTGGCCTTTAGATGCACGGTTTCTGGAGCTAAACTCCCTAGGTTCAAATGCTACCTCTGCTACTTAATAGCTGTGTGATCTTGGAAGATAACACAACCTTTAGGTGCCTGGGTTTCTATTTCAAAAGAAACAAAGAGGGTAATAATGACTTCCTCATTTATTTTTGAGAACTATATAAATTAATGTATATAAAACACTTAGAAACATAAGCACAAACATCATTATTCATTCAACAGACACACACAGAGGACCCTATACATGATGTATTAAATTTCTTGAGCATCTACTTAAAAGCAAAGCAATGTTCATTTTGCATCAATTATATCATTTAATTCTCCCCCAAAGCCCTGGCAAGACAAATGCATTCTATCCCCATTTTACAGAAACTGAAGCATGAGAGTTTGGGTCTCTTGCCAATGCTTACCCCAGTAACGAACGACGGAACCAGCCATATCCATTCATTCCAAAGCCCTTGTTCCTAATCAATTCATTATGCTCTCCAATTTGCCCTTGGATTTAAAACACCTAGGTCAATGTTTGACACACGAACAAATGGGTGGATTGATGCAGGAGTGAATGAATGGATGGATGGATGAATGGGTGGATGGGTGAATGAATGGGCAGCTGATGAATGAATGAATGGGTGGATGGATGAATGATGAATGGGTGGATGGGTGATGAATGAATGGGTGGATGGGCGAACGAATGAACGAATGAATGGCTCTGCCATTCTCCCTTCACTTAGTCTTTCCACTTTAACCTTCCATCCAGAGACACATCTCTTCTCTCCTTCCTGCAGCCTGGTCCTATCCCATCAGCCTCCATCTTCACCACTCACCCACCATCCATCTCTCCTCCTGGCTTCTCCTCTGAAGCAAGGCCCCAAATATTTCTCTGGCGCTGGAGGAAACTCATTCTTCCTGGTTTAATTTGCACCGTCTGTCCTTAATTGCTTTGCCCTGTTGTAAGAAGAGACCTCCCATGGCGACAAGCCTGAGGATGGGCTGGGGGGACTGGAGGACTGGGGAGGAAGTGGGGGCAAGCTGTTGAGTGGGGAGTGGATTAGTCAGAGGCCAATGGGGCAACGGAAGTCGGGGTTCTCCAAGCAGGAGGCTCCAGGCCCACCCTTGGTTGTGACGTTTACAACTGAATTTGGGCAGGACCATGTGTCTGGGGGCCGCGTCGGCCTCCCTCGCCTCTACCCTCAGTGTTTGGTCCTGCAGCTCATTAAGCAGTGACACTTAACACATCATCAAACTGCTTTACAGGCAAAGCCCACACAGCTGCTGGTCCCTGGAGTCCCCAGGTAGTGGGGGACGATGACCTCCCAACGACTGGAGCCGGGATGCGGTGGACACACAAGGTGATCAAAGCTCTCGTGGGAAAACCAGAGCAAGAACTGGATTAGGGTGCCAGGACCCCTGACCTTCCACCCCTGGGACCGATTAAAAACTAAGGTGTGTAGAGAACATGGGGTCCGGGCCTCGTGTCATGGGACAAGCCTGGCACCTGACGTCATGTGAACAAGGCTCAAATCCTGAACGTGTCCCTTCCCGGCAGCTGTTGAACACTGGCCAGGTTTTTAACTTCTCTGACCCTCCGTTTCCTCCATGAGGCTAATAAGGTCTACCCCAGGGGGCTGTTGCTAGAAATATTGGGATAAGGCATATAAAGTGCTTAACAGAGGGCAGGCAATAAACAGTGCTTATCTGAATATCCAATCCTGTTTCTCCACTCTCTGAGGAGCAGAGTTCAATGGATCAGGCTGACAGTTCTTAGTTTCCTCCACCCAAGTTGTCTTCCAATATTACCAAATCACACTAAGAAAAGCAATAAAGGTAAGAGTAGTCCTGAGCTAGCAAGTATCTGCTATGAAGCAAGGTCTATGAGCTAGAAGGTATCCGCTATGAAGCAAGGTCTATGAGCTAGAAGGTATCCGCTATGAAGCAAGGGCTATGAGCTAGAAGGTATCCGCTATGAAGCAAGGGCTATGAGCTAGAAGGTATCCGCTATGAAGCAAGGGCTATGAGCTAGAAGGTATCGGCTATGAAGCAAGGGCTATGAGCTAGAAGGTATCCGCTATGAAGCAAGGGCTTCACATATGAATATTATCTTATTGTTGTTTCACAACACTGGGAGGTATTTACAATAATTATTTCCATTTTATAGATGTGGAGACTGAAGCTCAGAGGGACAAGTGATTTGTCTCGCGCGTCCTGGCGACAGAGCTGGGATGTAAACCCAGATTCGTAGACTCCCGAGTCCTTGCTCCTTCCAGCGCTGGGTAAGACTTAGCAGGGTTGGGGGGAACAGCCACAGGGGAGATTCTCTGGTGCATTCAGGGGGCTCCTGGTCCACGACTCCTGCCCTGAGCTCTCAGAGAGGTCCATCCGAAGAGTCCCTGATTTCCAGCCATTCTTCTGGAGTCTCAAATACTTCCTGAATCTCCTTGGAATAGTCCTGGCCAAGAAGAGACTGCTTTCACGGCCGATGTGTAGTACTGAGGCGGGGTTAACACCTCATTAGGTCACGGTCCCGTTTTGCACTTCATGGATATTCAGTAACACAAGCAACAACAAACATGTGAATTCCTGGGCCCTGCTTTCTGTGGGGGTGGAGAGCACAAGACAAGGGCTCCCTGGATGCGGGCACAGGATAAAAGCTGGTACCTGGTTGTCATGACGCGTGGAGAAGATACTCCAGCAATTGGGATCTGTGGTCCCATCCTCCTTCCCACCTCTGAGCCTCTTTAAAGGGTGTGGGTTTGTTTAGGGCTTAGAGCTTTGAGAATAAGCAATTCCCTTGGCCTGCCTAAAAAAAAAAAAGCTAGAAGGTATACAGTGGTCTTAGAAGAAAATAAAAAGTAAAACTGGATGCACTGCTTTGAGTAGTATCCCCCAAATTCACACCCACCAGAATCTCATAAAGTGAACTTTTGGAAATCGTCTCTGCAGATGTAATCATGTTAAGATGAGATCATACTGGTTTAGGGTGAGCCCTAAGCCAATGACTGGTGTCTTTATAAGAAGAGGGAGATATGGACAGAGACGCATATAGAAGTCCACGTGATGATGGAGGCAGAGGGTGGAGGTACGCATCTACAAGCAAGGAACGCCACAGATTTTCAGAAACCACCAGAAGCTAAGAGTGAGGCATGGAAAAGGTTCTTCCTCAGACTTGTGGTTGCCAGGGGGAGGGGGTGGGGGAGGGATGGATTGGGAGTTTGGGATTAGCAGATGCAAACTCATATATAGAATGGATGAACAACGTGGTCCTGCTGTGTAACACAGAGAACTATAGTCAATATCCTGTGATAAACCATAATGGAAAAGAATCTGAAAAAGAATGTATGTGTATGTATAACTGAATCACTTTGCTGTACAGCAGAAATGAACACAACATTGTAAATCAACTAGACTTCAATAAAATAAATTTTAAAAAAGAAATAAATAAAAAGAAAAGGTTCTTCCTCACAGCCTGCCAACACCTTGACTATGGTCTTCCAGCTTCCAGAATCGTGAGACAATAAATTTCAGTATTTTAAACCATTCAGTTTGTGGTGCTTTGTTGCAGTAGCTACACGAAATTAATATACTGGTAACACAGATCAGGAATGGAAGGGGTGTTAATAGTTGGCCTGATGGAGAAGGTAACATTTAACAAAGACCTGATGGAAGTGAGGAGACCATGCTGGTCTTGGGAAGAACATTCCATGTGGAATGGCTATGCAAAGGGGCTGGAGAGGGACCCAGGAGGCCAGTGTGGCTGGAATGATTTGCGAGAGGGAGTGAGCAAAAAGGGATGAGGTCAGAAATGACATGGGAGCCATAATTTGTAGGTCTTGCAGGCCACCAAAAAGACTTTAGCTTTCACTCAAAGTGACATGGAGTGACACAGTATGATATTCCAGAGGGTGGCATGGTGTGACTACACTGCAAGCCAGGTGGACCATGATTAAGCTAAAGGCAAACATGACAAGCTTATCCTTCACTTTCACAATCTTCCTTGCAGCTAGCATAAGCTCAAAGATGACCAAGTGCAGACCAATACAGTATAAGTATAAGTCTACTGAAGGAGGTGGTAGTGTCTAGGAAAATGTTTGCTTTTCTAATCATAAGGGATTGACATAGCTAACACAGCCCTTCTTCCACCCCTCTTCTTTTCCTTCAACGTGGGCATATGTCTGGTGCTTCAGCAGCCATTTTGAAACATGAGGCAACAAGCCTTGGGATAAAAAAATCAACCCATACGGTGGGAATGTAAACTGGTGCAGCCACTATGGAAAACAGTATGGAGGTTCCTCAAAAATGAGAAATAGAACTACCCTATGACCCAGCAATTCTGCTCCTGGATAAATATCAGAGAAAAAAAACAACAACACAGTAATTAGAAAAGATATATTCACCCCAATGTTCATAGCAGCATTATTTAGAATTGCCAAGATATGGAAGCAACCTAAGTGACCATCAGTAGATGAATGGATAAAGATGTGGTGTACATATGTGTGTGTGTGTGTGTGTGTGTGTGTGTGTGTGTGTGTGTGTACATAATGGAATATTACTCAGTCATTAAAAAAGGATGAAATTTTGCCATTTGCAGCAATAGGGATGGACTTGGAAGGCATTATGCTAAGTGAAATAAGTCCAACAGAGAAAGACAAATACTGTATGATATCACTTATATGTGAAATCTAAAAAATACAGAAAACTAGAGAATATAACATAAGAGAAGAAGATTCGCAGGTATAAAGAATAAACTAGTGGTTACCAGTGGGGGGAGGGAAGTGGGGAGGGGCTATATAGGGGTAGGGGAGTAAGAGGTACAAACTATTAGGTATAAAATAAGCTACAAGGATATATTGTACAACATGGGGAACACAGCCAATATGTTAAAATTTTACAATAACTATAAATGGAGTATAACCTTTAAAAATTGTGAATCACTATATTGTACACCTGTAATTTATATAATATTGTACAGCAACTATACTTCAATTTAAAAAAAATCAACCCATAAAGCAAAGGAAGATAAACAGAACCTTACCTACAAAGGCATCGCCAAGTAGTTGAGCCGAGATAAACTACCACCTACCCTCTCATTTCTTGTGATGTACGGAAAATATGTTTAAGCCATATATTAGGTTCCCTTTTACTTGCAGCTGAACACTTTCCTAATGGGTATAGTAGAAAATCAGACCTCAGAGAGTCAATAACCAGAAGGTCATTTAGAAGCCAAGGCCAGGACCCCCCTGGTGGCACAGTGGTTAAGAATCCATCCGCCTGCCAATGCAGGGGACACGGGTTTGAGCCCTGGTCCGGGAAGATCCCACATGCTGCGGCGCAACTAAGACCGTGCGCCACAACTACTGAAGCCCTCACACCTAGAGCCCATGCTCCGCAACTAGAGAAACCACTGCAATGAGAAGCCCGCACACCACAATGAAGAGTAGCCCCCACTCGCCACAACCAGAGAAAGCCCGCACGCAGCAACAAAGACCCAACGCAGCCAAAAGAAAGAAAGAAAGAAAGAAGGAATCCAAGACCATTCTTACTTGGGTCAATCTTTACTCCAACGCTGGAATTTTGTGGGAAGATAAAGTTGAACAGTTTATGAGAAAAGGCTCTAATAACTGGAAATTATGAAGCAGATACAATGAATTGCCATGAATTATCACTCAAACTTGAAAAGTAGTCAAGTAAGATCTGAGGAAGCTGTATGTAGAGGAGGAATAATCATTAGTTCCCTTCTCTGATAAATGTGACAAAGCCCTGTGATAAACAGTCAATAGGAAAAGAAAATTATGCACTGAGATTTGACTGTCCCTTTGGGTACCTGCTTGGAAAAGGCAAGATGCCTATTTTGTGTCTTCTCAAATACTGGGCTACCTAAAACTGAAATGACTTCCATTTTAGGGCGTCAGTAATTTTTTCTTAACAGGTTTGGCTTTTGGACTCCTAGGTTAGTGGATGAAATCTATGGACCCAACACCTCAAGTCAATTCACAGAGACACATGCGTAACATTTTACATGATTTCAAAGGGTTTGTGAGCTTCTGAAACACGAAGCCTATATCCACCAGATCAAACCGCTGGCAGGATGTCCTGAGGTCAAAGAGAGCAAAGTGGGCAATGGGTAATGGTCTGGAAAACAAGACGGTAAGTTCAGTTTGGGACCTGATGAGTTGAAAGTGCAGTGTTACCATATTGCATGTCACCAGGACAACATCCAAGTACAAACTGCTAGCTTGGAAGGGAGTTTGGGACTTAAAATTCAGAATCCTTTATTTCTTCCTGTGTTTCTCTCTTCTTTTTGTCTCTCAAAGATTTCTTGCCTGCCCAATAAATGCCAGCCTCTGTGCTAGATGCCAAGGATATCAAAAAGAATAAGAACATATGTGTCCTCAATAGGTGGGAAGGATGCGGAAACCCTATGATGTAACATGTTAGATAATACATCAGAGGACAGTTGACCAGAGACAATGAGTCTAGTGATGTGATTGTGCATTTAGACGCTGATTTAGTGACGAATGTGTGTAGCACAAAACAGTGAAAATAAATTAATGCTGCAAAGGAGAAGTGAGGATGACATGAGTCTTCCTATTTCCAGAAACAGCCCTCCCCTATTTTCAGTCTGTGTGATTCTGGTTAAACTAAGCCCACTGTCTGAATCAAGAGGGAATATGTAATCCAAGGCTGGCCAATCAGACCATCAGGTTCTTCCAAGACCAGTGATTGGTCCAGGAATGGTCATGTGACTCCAGTCAGCTCAATCGGAGCGGGTGAGAAGGAATTCTGGCACTTCTGTTTGAGCCTTTGGCAAAACAAACTCTGTTCTCTTTGAATGAAAGTGAGAGAATGTGGGACTGGTGCTACTGGGGGAATCTTGTGTTCATGAGGAGATATGATGTCTGAGAATGGAGAAAACCAAAGGAACGGAAAGTGAATGATGGATGACTCTCTGTGAGACCTGGAATAAAGCCAAGAGAGAAACCACAGCTAGCTCCTGTCTTAGTTATGTGAACATATGAATGTGTATATATATGTGTGTGTGTGTGTGTGTGTGTATATATATGTATATATAAATATATGAACATATTTATGTAGATATGTATATATGTAAGTATATGTGTAGGTATATGCATACAAACACAATTTTAATTGGATTTTTCTGTCACTTGTTATCCCAACAGTCCTGATGTAGGAGCTTCACAAGGTCAATTTGGAAAGCCATCTACTCAGAAGTGGATGCTTAGCAAGGGAATGGAGAGATTACTCAGGAAGAACATATATAGAAAGAATGACTGAACTAAGTCCAAGGATAACACTTGGAATCATGCTTGCCTTGAAAATAAAGTGCCTTGAAAATCAAGAGGATTCCTTGATGAAATAGAATGGGGGCCACTTACAACCAAATGATTTTTGAAGTTGAAGACAGGGTTACAGCGTTCTTGTGCAAGTGAAGACTCGGGAGCCCAGGTAGATTAAATTACTTGTTAAACATTTTACAATTAACTAACCAAGCTGAGCCAACGTGAATACATTCTAGGACTGCTGGTGAAATTGTTTGAGGGGAAAAATTGGGAGTTTTTTTCCACTGGGGCTTCTGAATTGGATAAAAGCATATAGCTACTGGCAGGCAATGTACCATCATGTGAGCAATCCCGCCTAAGAATGGAGCTGATGTTGAGAAAAGAAAAACCAATAATGAAACGCTACAGACCAAGTCCTGATAACGCTCTGTTACCCCCTGGATCTACCCATGCCTGAAGCTAGTCCAAGCTTGAACTTTTCAATCAGTGAAGTCGATTAGTACTTACCCCGCCCTGGCCGGTGCTACAGATGGTATATCCACAGCTCCTTGGCTACCTTTACATGCTGACAGTTCTTTACAGAAAACAGCTGCAGCCCTCTGCCTGAAGGGTCCCTCCACCGGTCCCTGGCCACAGGAGTACCCATGGCGTCATACAGGAGAAGCCAGGAATGCCAGAGAATAAAAACCTCAGCAGCAGCCCTCAACCAATGACTGTGGGGATTGAATGAATAACTTTCCCGGCTCCCTTGCCTCTAATTTGAAGAGATGTTCTATAATATCACCCAGAGTTTGGATCCAATAAGTTAAGCTCTATCTGTCCGCACTTCAACTAGCTTGCTAATGAACACTCTTCATCATCTTCCTTCTCTTCCCTCATGTTTCCACTATCTAACCACAGTTTCCTGGGATCATCTCCCAAATAAGCTATTTGTACACATCTCTTCATCTCAAGATCTGCTTCCAAATAAGACCAATATACTCTGGACCAAGTCTAAAATAAGACCCACACTCCATTTTTTTCTCAGTCTTAGGCCGTTGTGAACTCTGCCTCTTTAACTCACACCCAACAGAGCCCTGGCTAATATACCAAGTTAGGAGAAAAATACCCCAACCACTTGAAGTCGCTGGTACCATGTTCCACGGATAAGGACGTCAACCTCCTTTCATAAACAGAAACTTCTCCATCCCTGGGAGAATCAGAGCAGACGCCCCTGATCCCCAGACCTCAGTTAGCAGAGATGCCACTCTCTTCCTTCTGAAGAGTGGTTGGAGTGCTACAGAGAAAGGGGCGGTGCCTGGGTCTCGCCAATGAGTGTTTCCCGAGCCTATAGAGAGCAGAAACCTTGGATCTTGTGAAAGGTCCCATTTTCTTTTCTCATAAATGTTGCAGGCTCCCTGCTCCATATATTGCTGTTAATAAATTATACCCCACCCCCCTTTTAAGGCCCTTTTGTTATAACTCTGGCTCCCAGTTCCATTAACTCTCCATTACTGGAACACTTCTTGATGACATATTTTTTTGCAAGCTGAGAGCACGGCTCCTGACACCCTCAGCCAGGCAGGAGGCAGAGACCAAAATGGCCCATTAAGTTCCTGTAGCCAAGGCACAATTTTTTTTTTCCCAGAGTCTATTTTCTGCTGCTTTTAAAGTAATGGACTCAAATGTTCCCCTTCTCTAGCAAATTCCCCAGTAGCGTGCCAAGGACAGAGCCCAAGACGGAGAGGTTAGAGTGGACTGAAATGCAAATGTTTCTTCACATCCTTCCTTTCCACCACCCACCGCTCCCCTACCACAATGGAAGGTTTAATCCTCCTCAAAGTGAGGCCACACTCTTGGGTCATTGACTGAAATGTGCAACCCAGGCCATTATGAGTCATGCTTTGAAGCTCCAAGGGTTTGTCTCAAATGTCTGATTACAAGATGTTGAGTAGGAGAATGTAGGCATTGGAAGGTCGGGAAAGCTAATTCCTCCAGGGTCTTCCAAACCCCAGGTTGTCCAGTGCTGTGCTTCCAAGATACCATCTTCTATTTTTTGTTTCTGATGGTTTACTTGGGGAATGCAAGCCAAACCACAGGGAACAAAGCAATTTGCAAAATGTGGAAAGAAAGACGGCACATGGCATTTGCACATGCTTCGTGCATAAAATACACATAAAATAGACAGGCACATACATAGCTGGTATATATAGCTCTGTCCTTCACATGCATTTAATCTTTCCATCAACCCCACTTTGATGGAAAGATTAAACCCCAGGAAGTAAGTTTTAATATTATACCCATTTTTCAGAAGGAGAAATCAAGTCACGGAGAGGAGAAGTTACTTGTCCAAGACCCCACAGACATTAAGTGTTAGAGTCTGGTGGTGGCTTTGAGCAGTCCTCTCAAGATCTGGTGCTTATAAACATATCACTCTGTTGTTTCTTAAATTTTCACTTAAGCTGAAACTGAAACACACATGTACTACACTCATCATGCATTTTCACAAATAGTCACCCACAACCTCATTGCCAACACATGATATCAGATGCCTCTGCCTTTAGCCCAGCTGTAATGCTCTCAACTGCAATAGTATAAAAATAAGTCCTTGTATTTGGGCAATGCCTTGCCATTTACAAAGCACTTTCATATACATTAACTCAACAGCACTGAATTCGCTGACAGGGCCAAGACAAGAAATGGACAAGGGAAGTGTAATACATCATTGACCAAAATAATAATTTGGCCCTTTAGATAGAGGTTTCCATCCAAGGATAAATTACATCTTTTAGCCACACACAGGCAAGATCAATAGTCATATAATCTTCATCCTGGAAAGGATCGTAGAGATGACTACCTTAGTCTGCTTGGGCTGCCATAACAAAATACCACAGATATGGGTGCCTTAAACAACAGAAATGTATTTCTTACCAGTCTGGAGGCTGGAGGGCTGAGATCAGGATAGAAGCTTGCTTGGGTGCTGATGAGACTTTTCTTTCTGGCTTGTCCACAGCTACCTTCTCGCTATATCCTACCATGGCAGAGAGACAGAGAAAAAGAGAGGGCTCCAAACTCTTCCTCTTCTTATAAGGACACTAATCCCATCATGGAGACCCCACCCTTATGACCTCCTCTAAACCTTATTACCCTCCAAAGGGCCCATCTCCAAATACCATGACATTGGGGGTTAGGACTTCAGCATATCTTTTACTTGGGGGAAGGGAGGATACAATTCATCCCATAACATACTTAGCCCATATTCAACCCATAATTCAACAGAGATATGCTGTCAGTTTCCCAGCTCCAAAGAATCAGGGGTTTACAAAAGAATAGATACATGTATATGTATAACTGAATCACTTTGCTGTACACCTGAAACTAACACAACGTTGTTAATCAACTACATGCCAATATAAAATTTAAAAATTTATAATTAAAAAAAAAGAAACGGGGGAAAACCATACAACTGATTGGACTGGCCACTCTGTCATCAATTGATTAACAAGTCATTGGATTCCTGCTTGCCCTACTTGACTGATCATTAAAGTCGATGGTCATAACTGTACTACCAACAGTCCCCTCTTCCCAACCCTCCCCCAGCCCCCAGACACACACATGCCGTTTTCTCCAAGCTTTCTTGGGAGCTGGATCGGACAAGCTAAAGTGACAGATGGAATCGTCAGGGCTCAGCTATTGGGATGGTCAGAAGTACAGCTCCTTTGGATATTTCTCTATGCTGTTCAGCAAACTTCAAGACAGGCCACATTTATACACAGTCCAAACTGACATGTCTTTGTCTAGCTATCGTGGGATGATTTTTGTTTTTTTTGGTCAAATTAGTGGTTGCTTTTGGTGCCTTTGATCAGCTCGCTTCTGATCTCAATATTGCCCAAGCAACTGACCGGTTTGGTCTATTTACACAAACACCCAGTTAAAAATAAGTCAACCGCACCATCTGTGTGGTATTGTGCAGGCAAAGGCAAATAACAAAACGCTGAATTTTCCATGTGGCTCGTTTTTTCTCTCCCCCTTTCCTCTCTCAACCAGCTGTGTAGACACAACCGCAGAAGAGTTGCCATTCTGGGCGGGGGGAAAAAAGGAGAAACACATACACACCAATTCCATCCAGGCATTCGTGTGATCTTGCAGTTTGCCCCCAGTAAGCAAAAGCCCGACACCTTAATGGTTCACAACACAGTTCATACCAATGAGAATGTGCCGTGAGCCAGGCTGTTGTATCAGCCTGGGTCAGGGGGACAGCGGGAGGAGGTGGGGGATTAAATCAGATTGAAATCAGTTTCTCTCCCAGGCTGGGCCCAGCTTCTGAATTCTAGGATTCCTCAAACCTCAAAAATGGAATCGCTCTTCTCTCAAGTCCCAGGGTGGCTGGATTCCAAGCCCCTTGCAACCAAATCCTAAAACGTGGCTTTACTTTGGAGAATTCAAATGTGGCTTTGCTTTTAAGAATTCAGCCCCGGCATGACGGGGACCTGGTGAATCACTTGGAAAACTGAAAATTGAAAGTTCTAAGGGGACTGTGCATGGCAAACTAGCCTAAGCGGCTGGCCCGTTTGTTCGGAGGGTGTCTGCCTGGTCTTCCAGATGCCTCACTTTAGGGAAACAGGCATGGCCCATTTGGGGGAGCACTCAGAGGTCCTTTTTACTCCTTCCCTTTCCCCGCCCCAACCTGGAGATGAGGCCACAGCTGGTTATGTACTTAACTTTACTTGGGATTTTTTTTTTTCCTGAGGCCCCATGCCTTGTTCGGCCCAACAAGGTGTGCTAAATGTCTCCATATCTCCCTGCACGTGTGCCATGTGCCCACTGTGATAGTCCAGAACACCCAGGACATTAGAAGACTGGCTGAGAAATGAGGGGCACAAAGGTTTACTAAAAATAAAATTAAATTAAAAATTCCGACAATGACTTTGAAAAACAGCTGCGGGCTTCCTGATCAAAATGTAGCCTTCTGGGGTTATTTCCAGGCCAGGCTGCCTGCCAAGGGCTGTGATGAATTCTAGGCTCCATATGGTGTGTCCCGTATAACAGAGGTCTGGCACCAGTGAAGCCCAAGTCTAACCTGCAGTTCCAAGGCCCGCCCTCCTAGAGATGTGCGTTTGTAAGCATTAAGTTCCAAGACCATCTTAGACCAGGGTTCTTTCCTCTGTTTTGAAGATTCACATGCAGACCGGACACTTCTACCGTGGCCTGGTGAAAGGCCTTGGGCTTCGGAGCCACGAGTTCAAATTCTCATTCTTTCACTAACTGGCAAAGTATATTCAAATAAGAAATGTAACTTCTCTGAACATCAGTTTCTGCACGTGCAAAAGAAAATCATTGAGCCTAATCCGTAGGGTTCCATGAAGTTACGGAAAATCTAATTAAAGTGGGCTGGTATTATAGCTGATACAAGTGAGATGCTCAAAATCTAGTACTTATCCTTATTATTATATTCTCTCCATTTTTCCCCAGTGGGACATGAAGCCAATTGCCAGTATATAGTGTCTCATGCTGGGCACTGAGGTCTCTAGAAGTCAAAGGCAGCAACTGGGAAATCAAGGTTGCATTCTAGAAACATTCCTTAAGTGTCCCTTTGTGTTGAGCCCCATTCAAGGCCCTGGGGCTGCAGAGATGAGTCAGACACAGAGACAGTCCTTAAGGAAAGAGAAAGAGGGAGACGAGTGTAACAAGGAAAATATCTATGTGTGGGTGTGTATGACTGTCTATTGACACACTTTTCTTCTCTCTCTCTAATTAATTCTGCCACATCCCTTCTGCCATTAAGTCAAAGTCATAGAGAAATTGCACCAGAGGAAGGGCAGGTGGCCACCACCTAGAATAAAGAAGTCAACAGAGTAAGAGTAAAGGAGAATAGGGCATAAAGGGAGCTCTCATTAGACAATAAGGGAAAGAGAAGGTTTGTTCAGTGCTGAGTGGTCAGGAGTACAAGAGTCTTTGGTCAACCCTCAGCAGCGCTCCACACCCTGAAGGAATCAGGGGAGGTAGAAACATCCAGATGGGTTTGGGGGAATCTAACCACATCTGGGATTGCGGCCCCAGTTCACTGCAATACAGATGGAAAGTCACTCAAATCCTGCCCATGCTGGTGGCCTTTGGTTCCGCAGAGTCTGAGCATAGCATCTAAGGAATCTGGAATTCCCCATGCGTTCCAGTGGGAAGTGATAAGAGTCTGGAAAACCAAAAAAAGCCTGAGATCAGAAGTAGGTAATGACAAGGTCAAGGACTGCACGGCAGCATGGCACCCGTGGGACAGGCCAGGCCAGCCACCCTACAGCAGAACAGAGCAAAGGGCCAATGGAAGCTGGTCTTCCTGTCACTACACCCAGAAGCTGTATTGGAAATGAGGCAGAGGAGCAGGGCCATCTCGAGAAGGAAGGCACAGCCCTTACCAGCAGTTTGAATTCTGAATTGGCTGAATATTTACTAAAGAAATCGCTACCTCTAATTGGCAAATTTATTTTGTTTTCCTGCCATTAACGGAAATGGGGACTCAAGGGCAAAATGAAATTACTTCTAGAAAATGAAGAAAGCTGAATTTATTTATTAAGTTCATCTGGGCACATCTGAACCGCAGCATGTGTAACTGAGCCCTCCTACACTAGTTCATTACAATACATGGTGATCAATGTGATAGACGCCACCGTATGAGTAAACAGAGGGGTTAGGTGGGAGGAACTTTTAACCCAGATGAGCTATAGGAGAGCCTCTTGGAGTAGAAAGAGACCTGCATTCAGTCTTCAAGCATCCCTAGGAATGGGAAGAAGGGGCGGTCGAAGAGTTGCAGAGAATTCAAGGCAAAGAAAACAGTATATGGACAAGGTGGAAACAGAAATATGCGCAAGGGAGACCAGTTGTCCCATTTGAAATCAGTGGAATGCAAAGTGCAGTTCTTTCAACACTAACTGATCACCTACAGTGCGCCAGGAACGTAGTAGGAGGATCCTGATCATTCGAGCGTATGACAAGAATGGGAGAGTCTTGGCTAGGGTCTCAGGAGACCCCATGACCCTTGAAAAACACAATGGGAAAGTTGTGCTACCCCAAAACACCTCAAACTCCAGGAGTGGGGCAGAGATGCATGATGGGACATCATATATTTCCATGTAAAATGTCTGCGTATGCCTGGATGCAGATAGTAGTGGGGTGGGCTGATTGGACTGAACAATAATCCCCTCTCTTGGAGCTGTCCCCGCCGACTCCTGGACTGACTCAGACCACCTGTTAAAACTAGGGCATTGGCTCCTTTCTCTCCGACACCATCATCTTCCCTGGATGGTACTCCCTTGCCCACCAAGGCCTGTGTGTCCACCAAGCCCTGGTTGCTTGGAAACACATTCGAACCAGCCCCGTGCAGTCACAACTCATGGAGAGCAACCTGGGAGCTGAACCTCACATTATCTCCCATGAACCCCCTTTTTGCACCCAGCCCTCTCCTGGCCCAGATACCCCTTAAAGGCACCATTTATCCGTCTAGACCTGGGCATGGAAGGAGAGGCAGCATCGCCTATTGGGAAGCAATGGAATATTATGACTTGGCCACTTTGATACAGTATTTCAACTCAAGAATTCATATATGACTGAGAAATAATAGTAAAATTATCTCTCTAAGATTACTTTCATAAGCAAGAAAATACCTTTAATTCATCTCTGAGCCTCTTCTCCCAATTGCCTACTCTCCCCGTACCAGTCCAGGGATAGGGGTCGGGATGTGGTGACGTCCAGGCATGAAATTAAAAGTGAAGGGTTATAGGATGTGACAGACCTGAGAATGCATCATAGAAATGTGTCTTTCTAGCTGTGTGACTTTGGGCAGGTCACCTAATCCCTCTACAAAATGAAGACTGGCATACCTAATTGGTAAGGTCATTATGAAGAAAATAAATGCATGGTAGCTTAGCACCAAGCTCGACACTTAGCTAGCGGGAACTATCATTACCAATTGTGCTAGTTCTTTAAAATAGCCACACACGTTTTGACCCCCGCTCCCATCAAGAGGTTGGGTCTGTGCCCTCCTCCCTCAAATCTGGGAGAATTTGTGAATTCTTTGACTGAAAGAGTATGCCAGAAGTGCTGCTGTCTGATTTCCAAGGCTAGATCATGAAAGTCCATGCAGCTTCTGCCTTGTTTGCTAAAACACTGGAATTCTGGGGCATGAAAAGAGTATGACTACTCTGAGGCTGCCATGCTGTGAGGAAGCCCAAGCCACAGGGGGAGTCCATGTGTAAATGTTCTGATGGAAAGTCCCAGCCAAGCCCAGGCATCAGTCTTATGAGTGAAGGAGACTCCAGATGCTTCTAGCCCTCAGCCTTTCAGAATCTTCCCAGCTGGAACCTGGTCGTCACAGAGCACTGCCCAAACTCTCCTACTGTGCTCTATCCATTTCCTGATCCACGGAGTCCATGGGCGTAATAACATGGCTCTTTCTGGGGGACACTAAGTTCAGGGTGGTTTATTACAGGGAATACCAACCATCATTGTCATTATCATCATGGCTTTTTGTTCTGGGCGCCATTTGGTAGAGATGCACAATTGGTGCATTCTTGCATACCAAGTGGTCGCACCCCATACTGTATCAAATCTGGAAATAAGTACTTTCAAGCAAATATCAAATATTTCTTCACCCTACTCACACATTTGCAGAGCCCGCAAGCAACAGATAAAATGGTACGCATTGGCGTTGCAGCCGCCAACAAGTTCTTGCAGGATTTTTTTTAAATAAACTGTGAGTATAATAACTGATTTTATAGTTATCTGTGGCATATAATTATGACCCATATATGTGTCAGCAGCTTATTGTTTGAACTTACTTCTCCATTAACAAGAATGCTGTGGATTTTATATGAGTTATAATAGGGATGAATGGTTACTTCTAAGGACTTTTTATCTGCAAAAGGACGTTTTAGACCCAATTTTGTTTGCATGTCAAGGAGCAACAATATTAAGCCATGTAGGTGACATAAGGGTATTATCTTTCTTCCCCCCTCTCAGGTTGTAGTACAGTCCTAGTACATAGCAGGTAGAGAAGAGTGTGGTAATCACCAAGATGTGATGCTCAGACTTCCCTTCAAGAAAGAATTTTCTACTCAGCTGCAAGGGGTGCAGTTAGCAGACAGCTTCCAGCTGCAGTGCCTTTGGGATCCAGCTAACCTTTCAAGTCAAAGCCACATCCTTCCTGGGAGGCACCCATCCAAACACTGAGCAGGTCCTGGCCATTTCTGCCCAGCACAGGACTACTTTAACGGACGATATTTGCTCTGGACCTCCCCATCCAGTGAGCTGAGACTTTCTCTGATCTTCCTTGTGGTCTGAAGCTCTTCCTGCCTAGTCCTGCTTCTCTGCATCTTCATCTTCCACAGGTATTACCCTCCAATAAATTTCTCGGATTTCTCCCCACATCTCAGCATCTGCTTTCCATAAGACCCCACTGACACAAGCGGGGTGCTCATCAAATTGATTACATAGGATAAATATCTATTGGGGGAGATAAAGCTTTGGTCAAGAGAAGAATCCAATGACTTTGCTTTGTCCAGATCTGGGGTATATACTGCTGGTGGATAGAGTTACACGTCACATGTCTCGTAAAATAACCATCTGTGCTAGGTTTGGGGTGTTGACACAGTTACCGGGCTGCCACTCAGCATCTATTCACATCTATAAAATGATATTGCAAGAGAAGACTCCTGGGAAAAGAGGGAGGAAGACTCTGTAACTGTCACTGTTGGTGGCCTAGCCAGCATCCGTTTTCCCCATCCTTCTTCCTAATAGGATCTCAGGTTGGTCCATGTGTCCAACCCTCCTCCACACAGGTCGTGTTGCTCAAGGGATGTCAACACCAAACCCAGCTCCAAGGCTCAACTCTAAGAGTAACTTGGTTCTACTCTGCGTGATCGCTTCAGGAATGGTCATTTGATCCATTCCGGACAATGAGATGCAAGAAGAGGTTTACTGAGGGCAGGGGCTGGGTGTTCTATGAAAGTTCTTTGATCTCCTAGCAGACCTTCCAGAAGCAGCCCGCTCTCTTACTCCTCTGAGTGAGACCATGTGTAGACATCAGACCACCTTACCGGCAGCTGAGAAAAATGCTGGTTCAAGACTGAAGCAGCTCAGAAAAGTAAAACCAGAGATATTGCCCCAGAATTTCTGCAACAGATGCCTTTTAACTAAATGTGCACAGAAAGGAAGCAAACCTTTCCCCTCTCCCGAAAGAACTCAACCCTCCACGTAAGCCTCCACCATAAGAAGCCAGAATAAAGGAAGAGGGGAAGGAAGAGAAGGGGCGGGGGGAGAAGGAGAAAAGAGAAAGAGAAAGAGAAGGGATGCTGAAATGGTTCTGAGCCAGGCAACAAGTCAGAGAGTCAACCTGGAGGGCTGGACTCCCATCGCACCAAAAGTGTCCTGTATTCCTCTGGGACTGGTGCTCGTTTACGGAATGCCCCCACATTCCTATTCCTTTTCTTCTGAGAGTAGTCATGCTGACCTCTCTGCTGGAGCAGCTCTGGGAACACTGTCCACTTCCTGAGGGCTGGGAGGATCTTGGTATCCGTATCCACTGCTGAAGTTTTGAAGTAGGTCTTTAGTAATCAGTTGGTAAATGAATGAACAAATGAATCAGTGAATGAATGAGTGAATGAGGATGTAAGGCTTCTTGCCAGCCATGCAACAGTCTTTAGCTGTTCAACAACAGTATAGCAATTAGGGATCTTTGGAAGGCCTGCTTCTTGCAAAATCCACGTCTTAGCCACAAGGAAGGAGGCCTGGGAGTTATTAGAGAGCGACTTGTTTGTTTGTTTTGCGAATGAAAATCACAGTGTAGGAAGCCCTCTGCAGCCAGCTGTAGGGTTCAGTGTTAATCCCTTCAGAATCATGGGAGCCAGCATCTGCTGTTCAGAATTACATCATGAAGGAGATGCACCCCGAGCCCTGGGAGAATGGATAGACTGAAGTTTACAGAGACCTGGCTCTGCCTCTAAGTAGTTCTGGGATTTTCAGAAAAAAAAAATCCCTTAATTTCTGTGCATGTTAGTTTCTCTGCCTAAAAATCAGAGGATCAGGTCCATTATGTTCCAATCACCTCTCATTCTCCCCACTCCAACACCAAAATCAATTTGTGTCTGGGGTAGAATGTCTTCTGGCTCAGAGTGAGGGTGAGGGTGACACCTGTTTATGGCATCTGTCCCACACTAAGAGGTTTTCCCTCTACACCTAATAGTAATCATAATATTGATGTTAACATAATAACTATTCACTGAACGTGTGTGTCAGGCACTGTTTCAAAACCTGACCTGGATTCTGTTTTAATCCTCACTATAACTCTATGAAGTAGGTGCTCATATCCTTCCCATTTTACTGATGAGAAAACTGAGGCACAGAGAAGTTCAATAACTTACCCAAGGCTTCCCAACCCATAAGTGGTGGAGCTGAGATTCGAACCTAGGAGTGTGGTGCAGTATGCCTTAGCCTCTACCCCTTAGGTTCCCAGTGAGCTGTTCTCTCAGGATGGCCTGAGTGTGTTCAGAAGTGCCTCAGTCTTTCAGGAAGTGGGAGAGACAGTGGAAAGGCTCAGTCTGAGAAGGCATAGCATCCAAACCCCAGCTCTTATCCTCACCATCCCCATGACTTTTGAGTCCTTCCACTCTTTGGTCTTGGATCCCAGTTTCCCCACCTGTGAGTTGGGGCAATTGCCCACGGGGATATCCAGGCATGTTCCTACTGTGATTAGTGCATGGAGAACTCTTTAAGCTTGGAAAAGAACTTCAGAGAGTATGCAAACTCCAAGAAATTGTATGAAAAATGTGGCACGTGGTCATTTAGTTCACAGGGTAAGTGGTTCATAGTTCCCATCGGTTTCTTGAAAGGGACCCTCCAGGGATCTAGAATACAACAGTGCCATCCATGAAAACAGTCAAGAGCAAATGAATCTGAGGCAGGCCACACCTGTGGTCCTGGTGTCAGGGTCTTTGATGGTGTCCAACATCTGGTTGTTTAAAAAAAAAAAAAAGCCCAATGATTAGCTTCTTTCCATTGTCTTCCAATGTCTAGGCACTTCCAGAATAGAGAGAACGAATCTGACATCCTTAGGCTCAAAATCTCTCTCTGCACACAGCCTCTTCTTTCCCTGGGGAGGAACGTCTCCTTTGCACTCATTCTCTCCGGAGGAAGCCAGAAACCTGTTGTCACCTGCAAGCATTTACAAGTGCACCCAGCAGAGAAATGTCAGTTGGAGGAGGTGTATGAATGTAGAGGCTGCAGAAACAGCCAAGATTCAAAATGTCCTCATCCAAATAAACATGGTGTGTGTGTGTGTGTGTGCGCGCGTGTGTGTGTTGTGGTGGGCTAGGGTGCGCAGACATTTGCAAGTGGGGGAAAGCAGCGGGATGCTACAGTAAAAACGCCAGATGGAGAGTCAGCCAGCTGTGGGTGATCCTCCCAGCTCCTCCTCTTATCAGCTCTGTCATTTGCACAAGCTCCTAACCTCTCTGAGCCTCAGTTTCCTCCCCTGTCAAGTTCCAGCAATTTCCCAGCGCTGCTGTGGGGACTCAATCCAATACCTCATGTACCGAAGAATTCATGCATTGCAGCTTCCCCATTAATAGTAGGAACTCAGTGTATGGGTCATCTGGATGCTTGGGTGACCTTGGACAAGTCTTTTTTGCTGTTGTTCCTTTCTAAGTCTTGATTCCTTCATTTGTAAAATAGAAGTGGACAGGCAGAGGAGGTTGATTCTTTAAGCTTTCTTTTTGTTATGAAGCTCTTTTTTCCCCAGTAACGGAAATAAAAACAAAAATAAACAAATGGGACGTAATTAAACTTAAAACCTTCTGCACAGCAAAGGAAACCATAAACAAGACAAATAGACAACCCTCAGAACGGGAGAAAATATTTACAAATGAAACAACAGACAAAGGATTAATCTCCAAAATATACAAACAGCACATGGAGCTCAATATCAAAAAACAAACAATCCAGTTAAAAAATGGGCAGAAGACCTATATAGATATTTCACCAAGGAAGACACACAGATGGCCAAGAAGCACATGAAAAGATGCTCAACATCACTAATCATTAGAGAAATGCAAATCAAAACTACAATGAGGTATCACCTCACACCGGTCAGAATGGCTGTCGTCAAAAATTCTACAAATAATAAATACCAGAGAGGGTGTGGAGAAAAGGGAACCCTCCTGCACTGTTGGTGGGAATGTAAATTGATACAGCCACTGTGGAGGACAGTATGGAGGTTCCTTAAAAAACTAAAAATAGAACCATATGACCCAGCAATTCCCACTACTGGGCATATACCCTGAGAAAACCATCATTCAAAAAGAGTCATGTACCAAAATGTTCACTGCAGCTCTATTTACAATAGCCCGGAGATGGAAACAACCTAAGTGTCCATCGACAGATGAATGGATAAAGAAGATGTGGCACATACATACAACGGAATATTACTCAGCCATAAAAAGATACAAGTTGAGTTATTAGTAGTGAGGTGGATGGACCTAGAGTCTGTCATACAGAGTGAAGTAAGTCAGAAAGAGAAAAACAAATACTGTATGCTAACACATATATATGGAATCTAGAAAAAAAAAAAAAGGTACTGATGAACCTAGTTGCAGGGCAGGAATAAAAAGGTAGCCATAGAGAATGGACTTGAGGACATGGGGTGGGAGGGGGAAGCTGGGGCGAAGTGAGGATAGCATTGACATATACACACTACCGAATGTAAAATAGTTGGCTGGTGGGAAGCAGCCGCATAGCACAGGGAGATTGGCTCGGGGCTTTGCGATGACCTAGAGGGGTGGGATAGGGAGGGTGGGAGGGAGGCTCAAGAGGGAGGGGATATGGGGACACGTGTATGCATATGGCTGATTTGCTTTGTTGTGCAACAGAAACTAACACAGTATTGTGAAGCAGTTATACCCCAATAAAGATCTGTTAAAAAAATAAAGAAGAATAAATTAGAATTTTCTGACCCTTGGGGGGGAAAAAAAATTTTATGGGAAAACCCAATGCATACAACTGTTAGAGTCTCAGGTTCAAGAAGAAACAACACACTCCAGCAGACTAGAAACTTTGTTAACTACCCTCTTCCTGGTACATAGCACAGGCGCTGGGCTCCTGGGAACAGTGAGAAAACCAGCACACCACACCAGTGATTCCCAACCTCCCTTTGTCTATACAGCACCCTCACCCCATTCACCATGACTGTGTGCCACTTGTATTATTTATTTACCTAATATTTTTCTCAACTCAGCCACCTGCTGTTGGCTTGCATTTTAATTCAATCCGAAAGGAAGCTATACCTCATGACCATAAATGAAAGACCAGTATCTGTTTTCAAAAATAGGCGGTCACATGGGTCAGACATGTGATAAACCATGAATTGCCTGCTGTAGGTTCTGAGCCTGAAGGCTGCCCTCTCCCTTCCTTAAAAAGGAGGATTAGCAAGTGGCAAGAAGGTGTTTAAAGACACAGTAGTGGGACTTCTCTGGTGGTGCAGTGATTAACACTCCATGCTCCCAAGGCAGGGGGCCCAGGTTCGATCCCTGCTCAGTGAGCTAGATCCCACATGCATACCACAACTAAGAATTCGCATGCCACAACTAAGGAGCCAGTGAGCTGCAACTAAGACACGCAAACAAATTAATTAATTAATTGATTTTTAAAAAGACACAGCAGCACCAGCTGGGCCTTTCTCCTTGCAACAGTCAGGACTGGAAGGGAAGTAAAAGGAAAGCACAGCTCAGCATCTCTCTAGCTGTGTCTTTTTTTTTTTTTTTTGGCCGCGCGGCATGTGGGATCCTAGTTTCCCGACCGAGGATTGAACCTGCGTGCCCCTGCATTGAAAGCGTGGAGTCTTAACCACTGGACCACCAGGAAAGTCCCTAGCTGTGTCATTTTAGGTTGGCTTCCCCGCATGACATTGAGAAACACTCTATGATCACTGTAATGGGTTTAATGATCCCCACCCTACCAAAAAAGATATGTTCAAGTCCTAATCCCCTGTACTTGTGAATGTGATCTTATTTCGAAACAGGATCTTTGCAGATATGAGAATCTCAGGATGCGATCATCCTGGATTTAGGGGGGCCCTAAATCCAATGACAAGAGTCCTTATAAGAGAAGGAAGAAGGAGATTTGATAACACAGGGACCATGTGAAAACAGAGGCAGAGACTGGAGTGATGCAGCCACAAGCCAAGGGACGCCTGCAACCATCAGAAGCTGGAAGAGGTCAGGCAGGATTCTCCTCTAGAGCCTTTGGAGGGGGCACGGCCCTGCTGCCACCTTGATTTCAGACTTCTGACCTCCAGAACTGCATGAGGTTACAGATCTGTTGTTTTTAGCCACCTAGTTTGTGGTAGTTGGTTGTGACAGCCCTGGGAAGCTAATGCAATCACTAAGCCCGTTCCTTATATGACATTTGCCAGTATGAGCTGGTAAGTATTTTCTCCTTTCTCCTTTACCGGTGGCCATGGGGTGCCTTTTCAGAATCGGCTCTTTTTTCCTCTAAGAAATCTCCTCTCCCTAAGCATGTGCTTGGTTTTTCCTAAGAGGGATGGTAAAGACATTGGATAGACCTAGCTGGAAGATTATCCTGTGTTCTCAGGACTCCCTGATTTGGGAATCCTTCATCTCCATTTCCCATCTCCTTTCTCCCAGTCCTACATGAAAGATCAAAGAAAAAGGAAAGTTGGGTCTCCATCTTGGTACCAAAGTACAACTTTGGTTGCTATTAAAAAAAAAAAAAAAAACCTCATGAATAAACCATGTTTTGTGATTAAAAAAGGCATACTTCCAGAGCAAATCAATGGTTGGAACTTTCCAGCTTAATGTGAGCCAGATTCCTGCTTCCTGTTCTCTCTGCCTCTCTCCTGCCCCTCTTTTCTTTCTTTCGCTTGTACCAAAAGCTGTCTGCTAAACTTCTAAAACACCCTTTGCCTTTTTGACCCTTCAACTTGTCTTGAACTTCAGAAAAAATTGGGGAAATGGCACTGAGTGAACTATATATAAGTCCTGGGCGTGCAGGGAGGAAGGGGGAGGGGGGCCACATGGGGGAGGAGACTCACCATGAACTTGGGGCCTCGGATATTTGCTTGGAAAAAAAAAACCCTCTTCTGTTCATGGAATTAGTAAATATTTGTTGCTCTGTTCTAGGCCGGTGCCCCAGGGGGATATCTGGAGGAAGGGGAAAAAAAAAGAGGGCAAATAAAAATAAAAGACAAGCTACTTTTCTGCTCCTTTCCCCTCTCCAAAGACACTAAACAGACAAGTCGCAGGATTAGAATGAGGCCTTGTGAGGCTGCTGCAAGCAGGAAGTTGTGAGGGGGCTTTGCGGCGGGGAGGGGGCCCTGGTAGGGAAGAAGCAGACCCGCTATCTAATGGGAACGCCATTCCTGCTTAATGAAATGATTACTGGCAGAGTTCCTGAGTTATGGTGCAGCCTGCACAGTCTCTGGCTGGCTTCCTGGAGCCCAGAGACCCCCGGCTGGGGTTGGGCCTGATGTGCAAAGAGCCTTCGGTGAGACAGGGAGCGACAGAGATGGAGGTGGGGAGGTGGGCAAGGGGCAAGGGGCAGAGAGACGGGGCAGAAGAGCAGAGGTCCAGTGCTACGCGGGGAGCAGAGGCCTGGGCAAGAAAGAGGAGGATGCCAGAGGGAGGAAGCTGGGGGGAAAGAAAATGGTGGAAACAAAAGCAACTATCCTCCAATAAAAATTAACTAAAAAAAAAAGAAAGCAAATGGTAGAAACAGAGAGAGGCGGAAGGAAAACAGAGGGAGGCCAACAGAGGAAGAGGCAGGACAGAGTCTGTCTCAGGTTCACAGAGGTGGATGGAAGAGAGAGGCCAAAATAAGGAGACAGAGGCAGAGATGCGGACGGAGCTGGGATGAGGCTGAGAGAGGATGGAGAAGAGACCCGGACACAGACGAGAGATGGAGAGAGGGGACAGAGAGACCGAGAAAAACAAAGACACAGAGACACAGAGAGAAAGATGGAGCAAAGGCAGAAATCCCGATGCTAGAAAGAGGGGACAAGGGGGAAGGAACCAGGCAGTGGGAGAGACACACCCGGACACAGGGCTTGAGATAGAGAACCAGAAGGGTGTAAAGAGGCAGAGGAAAAAGGACAGAGGCAGAGAGAGAAGGCAGCACCTCTGTGCACCTGGGGAGTTAAGTTTCAGTGAGTCCATCAGACTCCATCACCTTGACACAGAGTAAGGTCCAGCTGATGATACAATAAAGATTATATCAGGACTTCCCTGGCGGTCCAGCGGTTAAGACTCTGCACCTCCACTGCAGTGGGTGCGGGTTCCATCCCTGGTCGGGGAACTAAGATCCTGCATGCCTTATGGCGTGGCCAAAAATTTTTTAAAAATAAAAACTTAAGATCATATCCAAAGGCAGCAAATAAAGAAGGGACAAGACAGGAGAATGAAAGGACCTAAGGTCTTTCAAGGTCACTGAGATAACTCTGACTTCTCCACCTTCCGGGAGATTTGAGGACCAACACACAGAGACGGAACGTTTTCACTTATGTAGCTGGTCATCCAGCAGCCCTGTAGGGAAGGTTGTAGGAAGAATCTGAGAATCAGGGAGGTGAAGTTACAGGTAACACAGAAAGAAAGGGGTACGGTTGGAACTCTAATCTGGCTGGGACAAAAATAGTATAAATGCCAAAAAGAGTAAAGGTTGGAGGTTAAGAGTTCTGGGGTTTCATTTTGTTCAGGACGAGGCTAGATGAATTATTATAATGATGATAGTGATTGATCAAATGCTCACTAAGAATTTAATGTACACATTGAACCTATAGAACTTCTAAACAAGGAGAGGGGGAAAGGTTGATGGAGAGGAGGAGATGGAGAAAATCCTGTCTAATACACATGAAAAAAAGGAGAAAGAAAGAAGCAAAGACAAAAAGAAAATTATGAAAATATGACAAGTAGAAATCTTAGAAGATAAAGTCCAAACTAATCTGTAATTCCCTTCATTATAATGGGATTAAACTCTTCCGTTAAAAGACAGAGACCTTGGGAATGGATTATATATTTTTAAAGATCAGCTGTGTGCTTTTTCCAAGGCATGTATAAATTAATAGAAAAGTTGAAAATTAAAAATCGGGAAAAAATATTCTAAGCAAACCGAAAGAAAACTGATACGGTAAATGAATTTCAGACAGAATAGAGTGTGGGACAAGCCGGCTAGCTCCCTCCAACACCCAAGCACAGGCCGTCACTGCCCACTCTGGTGTCCAGGCCTCTATGGCCACCCAGGCAGACCCTCTGCAGCCTTGTAGGCAGGCATTGGACTTAAGCTTAACAACTGGGTTTTTTTGTTTGTTTGTTTCTTTGCTTTTGGCCATGTCGCGTGGCATGCGGGATCTTAGTTCCCCAACCAGGGATCGAACCCACGCCCGCTGTATCGGAAGCGTGGAGTCTTAACCACTGGACCGCCAGGGAAGTCCCAACGGCTGGGTTTTTACAAGGCACGCTTTGGCCAGCTGCTTTCTTGTAGCTTCGCCTTTCTGGTTTCCTACCCTGAGCTTCGAGACCGATTTCTCTGTAATGATGTGTCACCAGAGAGGGGAATACAAGAAAACCACCTGTGAACCGGCGGGTCACAGAGGCAGCGGAGAAAATCCTATACGGGAAGAGAAACAGGTGGGAACAGGTTGGAGGGGTTCCGGCCAGCTTATCCTCATCCCCCACCTCCCGGCAACCCCGTGCAAAAAGCCTGCTTTTCGCAGCGGCGAAACATACTGTGCTTTCATGTTTCCCACTTCTCTTCCTCCAGCGACCTCATCTTACTTCCTCTATCTGAAAATGTCCCGGTTGCCATGAGTGTGGGTAGCAATTTCCTATTTCTTGTTTTCATTAAGAGAGCGAGGGCCGAGCGTCTTGGTCATTATTCTTTGGGTTCTCGCAATGTATTCAATCAAGAGGCAAGGGACTGCCAAACGTCAGCCTCCCACCTCTGTACTTATCACTGTGCCCAAGATGCAGGGCAGCATTGGAGGAAGTCAGAAGAGAGAGAGCTGGGAATTCCCTGGCGGTCCAGTGGTTAGGACTCCGAGCTTCTCCTGCAGTGGGAACGGGTTCAATCCCTGGTTGGGAAACTAAGATCCTGCAAGCCGCGCAGAGAGGCCAAAAAAAAAAAAAAAAAGAGAGAGAGAGAGAGAGAGAAATAGCTGTGGCTGCCGACACCCTCTCTCTTGCCCGCATTCCCAGGTGCATCTTACTAACTTCCCGCCTCAATGCCCCTCTCTTCTGTAGTGTCGAACAAGGGTCTCCCTCCCCCTGAAACCCCTTCCATGCCCCATGTCCCCCACCCCACTTTGCTCTTTTTATCACCCCTTTATTCCTGCCAGGAAGCTTCCTAACATCTGAGTCTGAAATAAAAGACCCTTCTCTCAATGCTCTGTACTCATTCCTGTTAACATGCTTGTCACTCGGCATTGTAATTGCCCGTGAACTTGTTTTCACCTTCCCGATCCCCTTTCCCAAAAGATACAAAATCCGAATTGGCAGAAAGAGCATCTCTTGTCTCCTAACCCTTTTACTCAACACCAGGCTAGGTATGCAGACAGGGGCCCGACCTGTAGCAGGAATGAATGATGGAATAATTCTGCAGTCGAGGACCTTTGCTAACTCAGGTAGCATCACCAAGATCTACTGCTTAATTCACAGAGCTCTGAGGTTTCCAGGGACTAGATTCTCAGAAACATCCGACAACAGAGCTAGAAAGCAGCTTGAGTGAAGCCCTTGTCTTGCTGGTTTGTGAACGAGTTCCATAGAATCCTGGAAGTTCTGGGGACGTGTCTCAGGAAAGCAAACATCGGCTCTGTGAGCATGACTTTGAATCACTCCCCTTCACCCTGCATCAACACAGCAATCCCACTTACCTCTTGTTTACATATCAGGCTTCATTGGAATAAAGAGTCCACCATTAAAAAAATAAAATCCCTAAACCATCATCAATCTGGACCAAAGCCCTCATTTTACAGAATGGACCATCAAAGTCCAGAGAGAGGAAGGGACTTGTGGCATGTCATGTCTTGCAGCTACATCTCATCCCTGACACAAGGTGTGAAATCTTGAGGAAGTGACTTTATGTCCTTAAACCTTAGTTTCCTCATCTGTAGAATGGGAAGAAGAGTGGACCTGTCTCATACAGGGTTGTTGAGGGGATCAGTCAGGTGAGTTAAGTCAAGAGCAGAGGCACTCCATTAAAAAGAATGAAATCATGCCTTTTGCAGCAGCATGGGTGGACCTGGAGATGGTCATATTCAGTGAAGTGAGTCAGACAGAGAAAGACAAATATATGATATCGCTTACATGTGGAATCTAAAAAAAAAAAAAATGAACTTATTTACAAAACAGACTCACAGACTTAGAAAATGAACTTATGGTTACCAGAGGAGAAGCGTATGGGAGAGGGATAGATTGGGAGTTTGGTTGGGGGTTGACATGTTCACACCACTATATTTAAAACTGATAACCAACAAGGACCGACTGTATAGCACAGGGAACTCTGCTCAATGTTCTGTAATAATCTAAATGGGAAAAGAATTTGAAAAAGAATAGAGATACGTATATGTTAAAAAAAAAAGAGTAGGGGCGGGGCGGGGCGGGGGCAAAAAAAAAAAAAAAAAAAAAAAAAAAAGAGTAGAGACACTCAATGAATGTTATCTATGATGATGTTGGCTATTATTATTATTATTATTAGGCATTATTATTTTCTCTCTACCCAGGGCTCTTTTTACTCCACACAGCTGGCTCTGAGACATCACGTCACGTGCCAGCACCGCAGCCAGAGGTTGAGGAAATGAAACACAACTGTCCCAGAAGCCTAGTTCTCCACCTACGGTTACCCCATTAACAGCAGACCAATCTCAGTCTAGACCTTCTCCATCTCCAGGCAGCCAAGTCTCAGACCCAGGACACTTAAATTGCCAAACTGTCCTAGAAGGAAAGATGAAGAGAAACTCCCTACAAGCCAGCTGGAGGAACTGAACTCTCTTCTCAGTTTGTTTTTCCCCTCCCTGCCTACCGCCCTCTTCCCAATACTGACTCTCACTGTGACCTGAAACCTCCCACTCTGTCATGAGGTGATGCGATGCCATAAGAAGCCCTCAGCTTCCACGCCACCCACAGAAGAAGGTAGGGCCCAAAGAGCAGCTTTGTTTAAGGGGTAACTTGTGGACAGTTTAGTGGGACCCAAGCCTGAACCCACTCCCTTGCCCAGGCCTTAGCCCTTGCCAAAAACGTTAAGACCACCTGGCCCACCAACCCCCAGGCCACCAAAGAAGCACCCATACCACAGTAGCACATAGCAGGAATATCAGTGGCAATAGATAGATTTTTTAAAAATATATATATGTGTATATATATATATATATATACATATATATATACATATATATGTATATATATATATATTCAGGTGTACAAAAAAAATCTATGACCAGCACATTAAATCCTCAGTTTAATAAATTTCGTAGCTTTAGACAAGACTTATTTAAGTTGCAAATGTGCGGTGATTTACAAAACATGTGTATAATACATTTGGTCGTTTGCCGATATGACAAATCTGGAAACGTCTGGGAAATTCTGTTCTCATTTTACAGATGGAGAAAGAGGCATACAGGGTCCAGAAGACATGGGCCAGGGTCATGCGGCAGAACTGGAGCTGAAAGCCAGGCCTCCTAGGTGAAGTTTGGGGTCCGTCTCTACCTATCCTCACCACCATGTGACAAATTCTATTGACTGAGGCTCCCAGTGTCTGGGGAGACTTTGGGCAGCCACGGAAGTGTGTGAGACATGGGGATTACTGTCCAAAAAGTGTGAGTCTTAGCTCAGTGCTGTCTGCCTTCAACAGATGAATCTTCCTACAGATTCAGACTTTTAGCCCAGGTCTTGAGGACCCCATGCCCATGCAAGACCAGTCAATCTAGTGATGGAAAGAGCGGACCATGCTTTCTGGGTTCAAGTTCATGTTCCACCACTTTGCTAGGTATGCAAATTGGACAAGTCACATTCTCTCTGTGCCTCATTTATTCTCATCTGTGAAATGAGCATAAAAGCTTCCTTCACTGGATTTTCGGTGAGGTTTAAATAAAATAAGGTTTCAATAAAATAAGGTATAAAAACCCCATACCACAGAGCCTGGAACTTTGTGCTCAGTAAATGTGAACTGCTGGGGATGGATGTGTATCTGGGATTTTTTTTTCCTAGGGGACAATGTTTCATGTGTAATAAACCTATTCAAAACTTCAAGGCTGAAAATGACAATGGTTTACTATTTCTCATGATTGTATGGGTCAAGAATCCAGGTAGGGCACAGCTGGGCAGTTCTCCTGTTCTACAGGCTACTGGCTGGGTTGACTAACCGCCTTACCCCGGTGGCCAGCCTGAGCTAGAAGGTCCAGAAAGTCATCGTCAGTGCTTCTCCATGTGGCCACTCTGTCCGTATGGCATCTTGTCATTCAGGAGTAGCGTAAGCCTCCTTACAGCCTGGTGATGGGTTTCCGCAGTGAAAGCCTATGTCTAGAACTGACACAGCATCCTTCTATTGGCCAAGGCCAGTCCCAAGCCCAGGCTACATTCAGAGTTCAGCGACGACGTCCTCAATGGTTGCCTTTGTACATACCATGGAGAGGGTCCAAAGCTTTCCGGATCATCCAGGTGGTCCAAGCCACTGCCTCCTGCCTTACAGGCCCCTTTATGCCACACTCCCCATCTCTCCCAGAGTCTCGTCAATTTCCCTACCATGCCACGCCCCCTCCAATAGCTACCTCTTTGAACACATTGTTCTTTACCTGGCGAACGTGTCCTCATCATCCTTTGGTCCTAATGCAACCATCACTATCTCCAGGAAGCCTCAGGTGACCCCCTAGACTGGTGTGACGCCCTGTTATTTGCTTCCCAAGCATCCAGTACCTCTCCTTCTTAAAACTCATCACCCTTGGGGCTTCCCTGGTGGCACAGTGGTTGAGAATCTGCCTGCTAATGCAGGGGACACGGGTTCGAGCCCTGGTCTGGGAAGATCCCACATGCTGCGGAGCAACTAGGCCCGTGAGCCACAACTACTGAGCCTGTGCTCTGCAACAAGAGAGGCCACGACAGTGAGAGGCCCGCGCACCGCGATGAAGAGTGGCCCCCGCTTGCCAGAACTAGAGAAAGCCCTCGCACAGAAACAACGACCCAACACAGCAAAAATTAATAAATTAATTAATAAACTCCTACCCCCAACATCTAAAAAAAAACTCATCACCCTTGTAAAGAAGTGTAAATTCAACGTCTGTTGTCCTTCCGGACATGGCCCCATGAGGGCAGGGACCCTGTGAACCTGTTCATCGCCTCATCCTCAGGTTCTGGCTCAGTGCCTGGCACCTAGTAAGTACTCAGCAACTGGCCAAGCATGTACTGAGCACTTGAATTCCAGCCCCACCTTGGCCCCTTTCACCCGGGGTGACCTTGGTGTTACAGGTTTCCTGAGAAGCAGAGGCTGGGATAAAGGTCAATGGGCAGGCAATTCACTGGGGATGGAAGGGAGGGAATCGGGGTTGCATAGAGGGAGAAGCTGAGCTGTGACGCAGTCTCAAGGAAGGCCTGATCTCACGGGAGTCCTGAAGATGAGATCACCCTGCTATAGGGGCCAAGGGGCCGAGCTTGTATTCCCCTGTACTGCCAGTCTTTGGATGTGGAATGTCCTTAGAAGGGGTGGTAATCTCGAGTAAGGTGGGTCTCTAGCTGAGGGCAGAACCCCGAGAGGGATGGGAGATAAAGGCATTTAGAGGACCACACTCTTAGACCCTGTGGAGAATAAGACTTGCAGCCCTGAAAGAGATCTGAGCAGTACATCATGCGTCCATGACACTTGACCTTAACCTTTCCGTGCCTCCTTTTCTTCATCAATCAAATGGAGATGAGGACACCCTTTTCTCAAACTCCAAGAAAGCACCTAAGATAAATAACAGATATATAATTGCTTTGAAAGGTTAAAGGAAGAGAGGAGGAAGAGAAGGGAGAACTCTGCAAATGCCACAAGATATCAAGGGGAGGAAGACTCTCTGGTCCCTGCTCCAAGTCTGTCAATGATGAAACTTAAGGGACTCGAACACATTCCATAGACTATTCAAACGGAAAGGCGTTGAGAACTTGTTCAGCGAGTTCTCAGTGCCACCAGCTCCCAGCTCAGCCCTTTGGAGAACGACTTGGAGGAGGGCTTGGCCAAGCCTAAAGCCATCCTCCTTGGACCTCAGGGTCATTCTCCTTGTCTTCAGTGATCTCCTAAGGAGAAATTCCAACCTGGATTTCTTTGGTCACTGCATCAACATTTACATCAACGGGCACTGGCCAGGGAAGAGTGACTTCAGGCAGGAACACCAGTTCCTGGGGATATAAGGAAAGGAATCTGGATGGTGTAGAGGTTTATCTTGATGGAAAAGACCCCTAGTGTTGTCTCAGCAGTTCCTCCAGGTTCCCCAGTGGCTGAAAAACCACAGTAGAAGAATTAAGACATCAGAGCTCAGATCCACAAATTTCTACTGTCACTTCTCCTCCCAAGCAAATGACGTAACCAGGAGGCTTTTGTCTGGGTATGTTTGTGGTAGGCACTGGCTCCTTCAAGGAACCGCACCACAGCAACGGTATTGCTCCCTAGTAACCAAGATGCCAGTGGCTCTTGGCATGAATACTGGGGCCACTCTCTGCCTTGTCTATACTGGCAGCAAGGACAGTGAACAGTTCAGACTATGGGGCAGGGTCTGGGCAGAAGAGGCCAGAAAGAGGAGGGAGAGAGAACCACAGATGGTCTGAAAGGATGGCAGAGTTCCCAGGCTCAACTCGCATGTATATTAGGTTTCACTGATCACTTACTATACACCAGGCACTGGGCGAAGTACTTTACCTTGTTTGACCTTCATGACTACCTTTTCCTCATTTTACTGATAAGGAAACAGAGGCTCAGAGAGGGGACAGGTCTTCCCCAGTGACTGAGTCATTGCAAAAGGATTTGAACCCAGGTCTCCAAAGCACAGGCCCTTAACAACCAGCTACATTGTGTAGCCCAGCCAATCTGCTTAAATTGAACAAATTATAAAGTGAACTCGGCTTGACCTTAGGTGCAGCTGGGTGTCTATATTCCATCCCGATACAGTTATGCCATGAACAATGCAGCTCAAGATGTTTCCTGTGCTTTCTGTGCCCTCTTTCTTCTATCTCCTGCTTTCTCCTTTCCCTTCTTTTCTCATCTGTTCTTTCTCTGCCCATTCACTGAGCTCCTATATTACATCAGACACTGCAAATATTGAGAAACGTATACCATTGGTCCTGTCCTCTGTGTGTCTTCTGGGAGATGTTCTCTCAGGAAAGCCAGACACAGAAGCCAATTATTACAATGCAGTGAGACACTTGAGGACTTGGAGATTGAAAGAGAGGCCCAAGGGAACACAGAGAGGTGACTCAGATGCCCGGAAAGACTTCAGCAAGGAGCCATTTCAACTTTGACTTGATGGATAAAGAGGGAGTAAAGAAGAGGAGCAATGGGCTTCCCTGGTGGTGCAGTGGTTGAGAGTCCGCCTGCCGATGCAGGGGACACAGGTTCGTGCCCCGGTCCGGGAAGATCCCACGTGCCGCGGAGTGGCTGGGCCCGTGAGCCATGGCCGCTGAGCCTGCGCGTCCGGAGCCTGTGCTCCGCAACGGGAGAGGCCACAACAGTGAGAGGCCCGCGTACCGCAAAAAAAAAAAAAAAGAAGAGGAACAAGGGCAAAGCTGAAGGAAGGTGCAGCATACGCAAGGCTAGGAGTTTGTAGCCTGGGGCAACAGCAGGGTTGGGTGGAGACCTAGGAGGAGACAGGACGACGACAAACCTCCAGAGAAAGCCTGTTCAGACGTGAAGGCCTTGAATGTCACGCGAAGGTGTTCAAACTTGATCACACAGGCACTAGGGAGCCCCACCAGATCCTTAAGGATGAGGCGGCAGCGGGGGGGGTGACATGGGCTCTGTATTTTAGAAAGATTATTAGGCAGGCACGTGCATAAGGCGCTGAGGATAGACTAGCGTATTGAAGAGACTGGAGTCAGGGGAGCCCATCCAGAGCTTGTACAGACTGTCTGGGTGGAGTAGATGAGGGTCTTCCGGTCACCAGTTCTCTTGGGGTGTCCAGTGCCTCTGATAAACTCATTATCCCAGTGCATCGGGGATGGTACCCTTTACCCTCCACAGGCATCTGCTTTTGGAAAGGATGATACGGAGGGGGCAATGCTTAACTGAAAAGAGTGATTGAAGAGTGGACTTTCGGGCCGATTATATAGTTATTTCAAAGAGCTCGTAACGCTTTCAGGGCACACCGCTTATTCTAACTTGACTCTTCCCAGGCTGATGTCTTCCTATTCAACTCTATTTGCACCCAAACACTTCATCCAAATTCAGCAGGCCTTTGGCTGAGATCTGGACCTGCCCTTCATCCTCATGAACAGATCCGGGGCTGGGTTTACCCCAAAGTCCTAGAACAGAGAGGAAAGTGTCTGGCAACAGTTTCTCTCTCCCAGGCTGCAATAAAAGAATTTGCCTGGCGCGTTCAGCTCTCAATTTCTCCAGCCACCCTCTCCAGCAGAGTCCCGGTCTCCATTAATACTATTACTTGGGATGACATTTCCTCTGACTGTCGTTGTCTCTTTTTTTTCCTCCTCCTTAATTCTCTAATTTGTCCTAATATGCCCATTGCCTGCGTATCAAGTCATCTGTGAAGCCGCCCCATTTCCAGGTTCCTTCCTCTCCATCAGCCGAGTCTCCGTCTCCCACAGAAATTAGAGGAAGGCGGCTGCAAGCCCGCAAGGGCAGGAAATAGAATTAGGGGACGTATTAATTGGGACATCAAGTCGGATTTCGTTCCAGGCACTTCCTTCCGTTAACCACTTTGAAGCTTCCCCTCCGTGGCTCTGTTTCTCATTAGATGGGGCTCTTAATGGGGAGCGGTGTTTACGCATGGTGCAAATATGTCATGTCTTGGTCTTCAGACTGGCAGGCCCCGCCGATTGGTGAGGGCAAGAGGAGGAAAAGACCATGGCCAAGGGGGTCAGGATGGCCAAGAGTGGAAGTGATCCTGAGAAATGGCGAGTTTTTAGTCACGCTAAAAAAAAAAGAGGTGTGTTTTAGGCTAAAGGGAGAGATTCCACCAAAGCACCCTTACTTTAAACTTTCCCGTATGTGCAGTTTCCAGGCTCTGCAAGTTCATTTGCAAAGCCAATCCTTTTCTTCTTTTTCGTCATGATTGCACTTTTCCCGGCAGCTGTGGGTTTATTGGCTGCTAGGATTCGGGATGCTCTTGCCAACACCTAGGAAGCTGGTTGAAATGAAAGCATCTGACCTGATCCAGAGAAAGGTGCCAGGATACCTTGTCCCTCTGTGTCCTCCCTAGCTCTTCGTTTTGACAACGTCTCCAGTTAGGGACACTCACAGCCCCCTTTGACCCCAAACGCTCCACCCGATCCACCCACCTCACCTCTTTGAGGTCTTCTCTCTTCAAAGGTGTGGTTGGCTTGCGCCTTTGTGGAATCCCCACTCAGAGGTGTTTCTTTTAACACGAATTCAAGGCTGTGAGAAGGACTTATTTGTGGAAGGGTATTTGCTTTTTCACCAAGGCGGCCCAAACCACCAGCCTCCCTTGCAGAGGAGGAGAAGAGAGAAGAAGCATTTGTTTCTCGTGATCCCAAGGGGTAGCACTACAAAACAAAACACTTCCGGGAGACTCCCATCAGGCTTTACTGAGATTCAAGTGTGGGCGCATTTTGTCCTAATCCCCGGGACCCAGAACCCCAGAAAGGAAACTCCTGATGCACTGAAGGCCGAGGTCAGGCCCTTCTGCTCCCTCAGCAGCTCAAACAGCCAATACAAATACCACAGCCCTGCCCCAAACACCCTTCAGCGCTCTTGAGCTACCAGAAGCCAAGATAAAGCAACTGAAACCCACGCTAAATGCAGGGGAGAGAAACCTCAGTACTGAATGGAAACCAAGTCAAACAGGTCCCCACCAAGCCGCTTAAAGTGCTGAGGACAGAGGTGCTCCATTGTTTTCTTTCTTCTTCTATATATTTTTTTCATCTTTAATCCCAAGGCATGAAGAAGTAAGAAAGAGACTGGAAACGCAGAAAGCCAGTCTGTCCTTACACAGACAAAGACCGTGAGGTCTAAAGCGTCTCATCTCTGGGCATGTGCGTTCAGACCATTTTGGCTGTAATGACATACATCGATTTGTGCTTACTTGAGGGAAAATGTTGGGGGAATTATGAAGATTCAGGGTTATGTCCAGGAACTAGAAGAATCTCAGGAATCCAGGGATTTCTTTTTGTCCATTTCTCTTCTCTAGGTGTCTCTCTCTCTCTCTCTCTCTCTATGGGTACTTACTATTCTCCTTCATGGAAGACCATCTTTTCCTTCTTATCTCCTTGGTGAGAGAGAGACGGCTCCCTGTAGGAGACTTGACCATATTCCAGTATCTTCCCCTGCCTGGGGAAGATATTTTGTTTTGTCCCCTGGCGCTAGATGCCATTCTTGGTTCAGACAATTGTGGTCAGAAGGGATGAGTCCCATTGGACAAAGGCATGTATGGAGAAACCACCCCTTCAAATTGTGGGACGAAAATCCAGGGCACCATCGGCCACAAAAAGACACCTCACAATTCTCTCACACACTCAAACTCAGTCATCACACAATACTTCATCCTGGGGGAATTACTATACTTTCATTCATTGATTCATTTATTTGTTTATTCCTTTATGTATTCATCAATATTTGTAGAGTATCCGCAACGTGTCTATCATCATTTGTTCTTTTCTTTGCACTTATTTTTTCCCCAATTTTTTCAATAACTATTTCTTCAAGAAATATACCTATCGTGTGCTTGGGGTTACTAGGATATGCAAGACACACTGGTAAATAAATAGTACCTTCTAACTTTCCTCTAACAAAGCAATTCTTACCATGCACTCAAAAGGAAATTTAATTTCTTGGGCCGTCCTCAAACTGGAACACAACTTTTATACTCCATCAATCCAGAATGACTTGACCAGAGAAAAAGAAACACTTGGCCTGTTTAATTTGTCTCTTCCTGAAAACCCAACTGGAAGGCTTCTGTGTTCTAACATGACAGGGTCGGCGGCATGGCTGTGAGAAGTCCTTCCCACTCTGGAGCTGAAGAATCTTAAATCAAGTCTATTCATCAGACTAATGACAAAACCATTAGCCAACAAGAAGACAGACACTTCTCAGCGGATACAAGAGTCTTGCAGCCACTAGTAAGCATGATCCCCGTGGAAATGAATTAGGGGCGGAAATAGTGTAAATTCATAACCTCTTCTCGTGGGAGGGGGCAATGGATGTAATGCCTTCACGCTCTTGTTTCTGAAACAGCTCAAGGATCTGACATGTAAAACACCAATGCAATGACTAATATCTAACAGGTGCCCCTCAAACATTAATTACCTAAGGACCTTGATGTATTTCCACCCTGACAGACCAAAAATAGACTGGTTGATACAAGCAGTAAGCAAGACGGGTCAACAGGACAGAACTTCCCAAAAGTTATGATTGACCTGAAGTCTGCAGGCAGAAACTTACCTAGCCAACATTTGCCAGCATCTACGATACACCAGCCACCATGCTAGACACACTCAGCTACAACTGAAGAACCACAAAATGGGATCCAGCCATGTATATTTGGTTTCAGAGTCCACAAATACACCTGACAATAAAATGTCTCAAGGAAGCCAACAGAGGAGCAAAAATCCATCCCAAAACTGTGCACATGAAAGGGGAAAAAATAAACAAACCTGTGAAGCGATGAGATTTTCAGCTGTGCTATAGGAAAAACGACTTCCTCTCTTCCTCTCTGTAGGGCTTGTTTTTTTTCCATAAACCTGAAGTCATGGCAAAGTGACCATGAGACTCGGCCAACATGGCAGCAGACGTGTTGGTTGCTGTTACTTTGAGGAACGTTTCACTTTTAACTCTTCCCTGACTTTGCTGCTCCATCACCACCACGTTACTCTCTCTCCTTCTCAGGACTCAGTAAACAAACAAGAAAGGTATTATAAGAACCTGGAGACCTCTAAGGAGGAAGCCACGGAGAGCCAGCAGGGCAATGACAAAAGAAGAATTATAGGCATAGCCGGAGTTGGGTCATGATTATTAGAAACCCTAACCACCATCGCAATTCTTTGCTTAATATCTAACTTCACTCGGTGTAGGTTCCAAGTGGGCAGGAGCTGTATTTGCCTCATTTACTGGTGTGCTCTCAGAGCTCAGCTCCATCACTGGCACAGAATAGATGTTCAATAACTATTTGTTGAATGAAAGGATCTCTATATGTTTGCCTGATTTAATTTTCCCAGCACGATCTCGTACCATTGTCCCCATTTTCCTAGTGACAGAACGAATTGATTTCTCTCACTGGGTAGGTATTAATAGCCTATATTATAGGTCAGGAAAGTGAGGCTCAGAGAACTGAAATAACTTGCCCGAGGACACAGAGTTCAGAAGACTTTGCTTATGAAGCAAGACTTTGCTTACGAATGCGGCTCTATTTGAAGTAACCAGGACAGTGCTTGCCACGTAGAAAGGACTCACAAATAATGTTCAATAAATTGAGTAGGGCTTCCCTGGTGGCGCAGTGGTTGGGAGTCCGCCTGCCGATGCAGGGGACGCGGGTTCGTGCCCCGGTCCGGGAAGATCCCACATGCCGCGGAGCAGCTGGGCCTGTGCGCCATGGCCGCTGAGCCTGCGCGTCCGGAGCCTGTGCTCCGCAGCGGGAGAGGCCATAGCAGTGAGATGCCCGTGTACCGCAAAAAAAAAAAAAAAAAAAAAAATTGAGTAAATAGAAGTACTGAGCTGGGATTCAAGCTGTGGATTGTTCCACTGCACCACACTGCCCTCCCCCCATCCCCCGCCTTGGGTACCATTTCTCTGCTAATATTCCCTAAATTTGTCTTCTGCAAAGAACCACATAGAATGCAAGCGTGTTTGCACCCACTGAAACAGCTAAAGCGGCTCAGTGCTCAGGCTTTGGGATCAGATAGACGTGGGCTCGAGTTTAAACTCTACCGTCAGGTGACCTTGGACGTACTGTTTTTAACAACTCTGAATCCTAACCTCAATGTGAGATGCTTCTAAGAGGGAGTCCGATTATGATTTCACTGAACTGGGTTGGGGTGGGGCGGTGAGGCTGCCCTTTGGCTTTTGAGACTCTTTATGTCCCAATAAAAACAGAGAGGTTTAGAGTGCCGGCAGGCTGGGATTCATGACCTTCTCTATCAAAGGAAAACAGAAATTCTGATTCACAAAAGGAGCTAGAGGAGTATGAATGGAAATCAGGCGAGGTCCCAAGGATCTCCTGCCCCTTTGTAGCTATGTCCAGTGGTCAAGGTTAATAATAGAAAACCATGGCAATTTTATACATTCCAGGACACCAAGAGAAACAAAGGTCCTGAGAACAAAGGTTTGGGTCGTCTCATGGGGCAAACAACCTCAACCAGGGAATCTGAAGTGGGTAATATAGGAGTAATAGATATTAGCCACAACCTTATGAGTAGTGACAGAAACTGATTATATTTTGGTTTTCTGTGTGTGTGTCAGATACATATTTTTAAATTTTTAATTTTATATTGGAGTATAGTTGATTAACAATGTTGTGTTAGTTTCAGGTGTACAGCAAAGTGACTCTGTTATCCATATACGTGCATCTATTCTTTTTCAAATTCTTTTCCCCTTTAGGTTATTAGAGAATATTGAGCAGGGTTCCCTGTGCTATACAGTCGGTCTTTGTTTATCTGTTTTAAGTACAGTAGTGTGTACATTGCTTCTCTTGCTTCCCCCTTTCACCCCCCTATGGTATATGGTGGCAGTTAAACGTTCCATTTCACAGGTTGCAAGATATCAAAATAGAGTCACAAAAGCACAGAGGACAACTAAACATGATCCAGAAAACACACACTCTGGCTCCCTGCATTCACTGACAAGATACGGGTTATTTTCCTTCAGGAAGAAGGCAGATTTGTCTCTGTTTGTACAGGGACGTGTGGATGTTTAGTTAGAGCATACTTAAAAGTGTGCATATGGGAAAAAACTCAAGTCGGGTTAGTGCAGAGATGGACTGTATTAGTCATACAACATTCTTGACTGCCTGGTATCCATTCCTCCTTCCAAGATGCATCCTGTCTGAGGTCAGCATTCCTAGAAGCAGAACTGAGATGAGAATTCTTGTGCAAAGTGTTTATTGAGGATGTGTTCTCGACCCGTCAGGGAGTGAGGGGAGCAAGGTAGGGAAGGGGAGAAACAGCAAAGATGTGTTTTCAAACGCAGTGTGGCTTCAGTTTGATCCTGTGGGGAGCTCTGGGGTGTAAACTGCACCACAGAGTCAAATATTAGCAGCAGGCTATACTAGGGGTGGAGGGTCCGGAAAGACATCACTCCCAGGTCCCATGACAGCACCTGCAACAGCCAGCTGAGTGACGCACTGTTACAGTCACCTATTATCGTGTAACGTCTTATTTCAAAACTCAGCTGCTTAAAGCAATAATAAATAGTTTTTTGCCGCCTGACTTTTGTGGGTCAAGAATTTGGGAGCGGCTGGGCTGGGTGATTCTGGCTCAGAGTCACTCTTAAGGTTGCAGTTTTGATTGGCCAGGACTGTGGTCTCATCTGGAGGCTAGACTGAGGCCGGAGGATCCGCCTCCAAAGTGGGTCATTTGCAAGGCTGGCAAGATGATACTGATGGACATCATCAACTGAGGCTTCCTTGACGGGAAACCTCAGTTTCTCCCCCACAGGGTCCCCTCCACATGCTGCTTGAGTGTCCTCACGACCTGACGGCTACTTCCCCCAGAGAAAAGCAAGCCAGGAGACCAAGGAAGACGCATAGCGCCTTTCATGAACTAACTCAGAAGCCAGGAACAGTTTCCTGCGGTATCATCTACTGGTCACACAGACCAGGTCTGATTCAATATGAGAGGGGGCTACACGAGGGTGTGAACACCAGGAGGTGAGGGTCATGGATCACTGGACGAGCCTGGCTGCCACAGGCATCAGGGGTGTCTGTTCCACAACCAGATTTTACCTTGAGGGCTTATCTCTGCTTTGTTGTGCGCGTATGGTTGGGTAGTTTCCAGGCGTCCACCTTTCACTACAGAAGTCAAGAGGTACGCCCTTGACACAGTCATGTGACCTCAGTTCAGCCAGCCGGATGTCCTCTCTCAAGACTCCGCATCCTTAGCGCATTAATTCGCTAGTGGCACCATAACAAAATTCCAAGGACTAGGTTGCTTAAACGACAGCCGTTTATTTCTCACATCTCTGGAGGCTGGAAGTCCAAGACCAGGAAGCCCACAGAGTTGATTCCTCTCTCCTTGGCTTGCAGGTCTCACTGGTTCCTCATGTGGCTTTTTCCCTGTGTGTGGGTGCATCTCTGGTGTCTCTCTGTGCGTCCAAATTTCCTCTTCTTACAAGGACACCAGTCAGATTGGATTACAGCCCACCCTAGTGACCTCCTCTTGACTTAATTACTTCTTTAAAAGCCTTAACTCTAAATACAATTATATTTTGAGGTACTGGGGGTTGGGGCTTCAGCATATGAATTTTGGAGGACACAGTTCAGCCCATAACACTCAGTGAGTGTTGCAATGGAAACAGCAGTTCCAGGTTCTTGACCGTGGCAGAAGTGGGCTGTCCTGAATCCTCCTACCATGACGCTGCAGCTGTGGTCCCCGCTCCCCCACCTCTTTTAGTCTCCACGACTCATTCCCACTTTCTAAACCTAGTTTGCAAAACCTCCTGCCAATTCTGAGAGATCCAGGCTATGCATTGAATAAATTAAGCTCTGCTTCAGCCAGTTGGAGTTGGCTTACGTTTCTTAACAGTCGTGTCCCCTGACCGATGCATTGCTTTTTCCATATTTTCTGGAATGAATATATGTTTCTTTTATACTCGGGTGGGGGCAGGGTGTGGAGAAAAGTCACTTTTAAAGTACGAAAGGACTCAGGCTAAATTAAAAATCTTCCTAAGCATGCCTTTCTTCTCGCCTGAATAACATATTTCTCACCTCATTCCGACACAGACATACACAAATCCACTAAGTTAAAAAGAAGGGGGAAGCTGTAAGACCTGTGGGGTTTCGGCAGTGAGTCAAATTACCATTCAGTCTGTTGATTGTTACCCAATACTATGCTTTTCTGACCACTGGCAGAACACCGCTCATACCGATGGCTGGAGATGGAGTATAATATCCCAGAGACAGGGCTTCCCTGGTGGCGCAGTGGTTGGGAGTCCGCCTGCCGATGCAGGGGACACGGGTTCGTGCCCCGGTACGGGAAGATCCCACATGCCGCGGAACGGCTGGGCCCGTGAGCCATGGCCGCTGAGCCTGCGCATCCGGAGCCTGTGCTCCGCAACGGGAGAGGCCACAACAGGGAGAGGCCCGCGTACCACAGAAAAAAAAAAAAAAGAAGATCCCAGAGACGTGAGAACAGTCTCTCGGCCCAGTGTCTACCTTCCCCCTAGAGACGGTCATCAGACTAAAGCCAGAAGAAGCTCAACCCAATGAAACTGTACAGTCTGTGCCTGCCTGAGATCTGAGTGCTGGAGATTAAACACAGTGAGGTGGTCCAATTTCCATAGTTATTATAGGAAAATCCAACTCTGTGCTGTGGGACTAGGAAGGGAAAGAGCGAGAGAGCTAAAATAGTGAGGGCTCTGAGCACATGCCCCAAAGTGAATTTGGTCGTCATTCAGCCGGTCCCCGTTCCAATGTTCTCCGGGTGCTGAAGCATCCGCCATAGCTGAACGTCATTCTGGGCCTTAAATATATTTATTTTTTATACAACATGCCCCTTATACAGCTCCTTCTTCTGTTTCTCAGTACAGAAAGAGATCTTCGATGGTGGAAACAAAACTGGATCTCATGGGCTTGTGGGGAGAGGAAACATCAGTCTCTAATATGGGGACTATTACATCCTAGGGGACAGACACTCAAGGATGTCCTTTGACTATGCACGTGTCGCCTTATGCCTTCACCCTGCATGGAGTTAACCCCCATGGAAGAAGCCTCTCCTCTGTATGCTGTTGTTGTTGTTTTGTTGTTGCCGTTTTTTCTGATCTGCCCCAAACTTTTAACCTGTCTTTGCCAGCCCTGCAGGAGCCCACAGACCAAATGAACCCTGAATGAGTACTGGGTCTCCCCTGCCCCACCCCCAGATAATCTGGGGTGCTTTTTTCCCTTTTCTTTAGCAAACTCACAAAGGACCCCAAGAGGCAGGTGATGTGGAACCTGATGAGAGGCACTCTTCCCAGCTGAAAGGACAGGATGCGAAAGTTAAACCCAGACTGAAGTAAAGGGACATGCTAATGCTCGGTTTAAAGAAAAAGAGGAAGATTTAGAGGGAGAGAGAGAGAAAGGAATATTAAAATATCCCAGGGCAACTGAAAATTACCAACCAAACATATGAAAATGTTCCAGATAGTTTAGTGATAAGCAGGAAATAGCTGGAAAAACCAACAGTCATAGAAGGAGAAAATTGCAGTTAGAAGGGGGGATTGAATTGAGCTAAGTGTCTGTGTCATAAAGTTTATTATTTTATTAGTTTTAATAGTTGGGTAGATAAGCTAATAGCAATAGGATTTACTTTAAAATCAACACCGTAGACTCTGCTGTTTATTATTTCGATAGTAATGTGTCTCCAGTGAGGGGAATATTAAATCTCATAAAAACCCATTCCTGCAGTCAACCCAGGCCCTTTCTGAGTTGCACGCACATGGATTTTCCCCTATTAGTTCACTTCTCTGGCAGGGATTTTGTTTGGATAATACTTCTAGGGACATTCCTCCTTGGGGGTCTGTGAGAGCCCTTTCAGCTTCCAGTTTGGGTCCTATGACCACTGCGTGGAACTGGAGTTCAACTTCGTCAGAATTCTTTTTTCCAATTTTTAAATTTTTCATTTTTATATAATTTTTAAAGGTTACTTTTCACTTACAGATTATTACAAAATATTGGCTCTATTCACCACGTTGTACAATAACACCCTTGAACCGATCTTACACCCAGTAGTTTGTACCTCCCGCTGCCCCCCTCCCCACTGCTAACCACTAGTTTGTTCTCTGTATCTGTGAGTCTGCTTCTTTTTGTTCTTTTTACTAGTTTCTTGTATTTTTTAGATTCTACATATAAGTGAGATCATACAGTATTTGTCTTTTTCTGTCTGACTTATTTCACTCAGCGTCACACCCTCCAAGTCCATCCATGTCACTGCAAATGGCAGAATTTTGGTTTTTTATGGCTGAGTGGTATTCCATTGCATACATACACCACATTTTCTTTACGCATTCATCTGCTGATGGACACTTAGGTTGTTTCTATGTCTTGGCAATTGTCAATAATGCTGCTATGAACATTCTCAAAATTCTTTTAGCAAGAGATGAAGGACTCACCTGGGTCCTGAATATATAGCATCAATATAACGTAGATGAGGGACTGAGGGTTATAGATGGGACACCCACAGCTCTGGAAACTATTGTGAGAGTTAAAAGAAATAGCACATTTACTTACTTAGGACAGTGCCTGGCAAATCCTGAATGAATGCCAGCGATGCAGGGAAATGTTAAGTGTAGCAGATGACTGTGAGTTCTGGGGTCAGACGGCTAGGTCACAAGTCCAGGCTCTGATCTTCATGTAGTTTCAAAGTATTTCCCCACAAGATATGAACTACAAAGGGAAAAATACATACCACCTTCACTGAGGGATCAAAGCTAACCTCACCAGTCACGGAACAAATCTTGACGTCACATGCCTCCTGCTATGACGCACTGAGAGGTACACATCACTTCTATGGAGTTCCTGTCCAAAGGACATCACAGAAGTCTAACGTGACACATCCAGATGCTTGAACGTTCTACAAAACAACTGGCCTGTACTCTTTAAAACTGTCAGTGGCACGAGACACAAAGAGAGACCGAGGACTCTCCCAGATTCACAGAGACTCAAGAGGCAAGTAAATGCCCTAAGTGATTCAAATTTTTTTCCCTTTTCCTTCTCTTTTTTTACTTATTTTATTTTGTTTTTTGCCTCTCTCTCTCTTCATCTCTCTCCCTCTCTCCCTCTCTCTCTCGATACTATTTCTTTTCACTTTCAAAATATAAAGAACAAAATAAAGACAAACGTTGCAAGTTTTTTAAAAATTCAAAATTTTTTTCTTTCCTTTTTCTTCTCTTTTTTCTTAGTTTACTTTGTTTTTGCCTCTCTCTCTCTCTCTCCCTCCCTCCCTCTCTTCCTCCCTCCCTCCTCTTTCTTATTTCTTATCATTTTGCTATAAAGGACATTATTGGGACAATCTGTCAATTGGTAAAAGATAAACTAAGTCTACAGACTAGATAGTAATATTTTATCTGTATCTATAGCAATTCCCTGATTTTAATAGCTGTACTGTGATTATGTAAGAGATCATCCTTATTTTTAGGAAATAAACACTAAAGTATTTACAGGTAAAAAGGCATTAGGTCTGCAACTGAATCTCAAATGGTTTAAAAGAAGTTGGGGGAGAGTAAAGTAAATGTGACAAAGGATTAATATTGGGGGCACTGGGTAAAGAGTCTACAGGGATTCTTCAAAACCTCTGTGCAAGTCTGAACTTACGTCAAAATAAAAAGTTGAAGGGGGGGAAAAAAAATCTCCTCTCTGCCACTTTGGAATTCTGTATAACTTGACTTCTTTGAGCCTCAGTTTCCTCAACTCAAATTAGGGATTTTAGTACCAGCATGTGGGACATATTCTTTCGGGTGACATGGGTAAAGCAGTAAAACATTAAATCCTTAAGCTTTTTCCTGAGTGAGGAGATGGGTTACAGAGACAGGAATAGGATAGAAGTCTGGGTATCAATTACACACGTTTCTTAGTAATAAGAACCGTGATTTCACATTTGGCCATGGCTATTCCGTCCAATGAGCTGTGTCAAATCAGATAAAGTAGAGGATCCTTCTTGAAATCGTGCACCCCTTTCAAGGCTGTTGTGGGAATTAAGTGAGATCGTCCACGGAGAGGGCTGATGGCAGTGCCCAGCACATAGTAGGAGGTCAAGTCATGGTGGCAGACACTGTTGCCATGATCGGTGTTTTCGTTAATTCTTCAGCCTCAGGCTACTCTGATTCACGATTCCTGGAGGCTAGGAAGCTTCCACTGTGCCTCACCACTGTGTGCTTTGCTCTTGCCCGCTGGTCGAGCGGAAGTTCTTTCCAGAAAGTCTGGTTTGCCCAGAGAGTGACATTCTGGCCAGGCTGCCGGACAAATGATGCCACCCACCAGCCTCATCGAAGTCTCAGCTGGGTGGCTGCTGAAGCCAAGACTAGGACTCGAAGCACCTTTTTGGAAACCCGCACACCTGGCTGAGGGGTCATGGTGAGTAAAACTGAGCCAAAGTGACCGCGGAAGGGAAACGGGTCTGAAATGAACAAGGTCTTGATCTAGCTCTTCTGAACCAGAGCACTGCAATTTTCTGCCTTTTCTAAGAATGCCCTGTGGACTTCTTCCTGCCTCTTCCTCACCAGCTCTCCTGATCCCTTTGCCACAGCACACACACCCTGGCTCTCCAGGCTCTGAAAAACCATTCACTTGCTAAAGTAATCCGAGTCCTAATTTCTCTAGCCCCTATGTTTCCAGAAATTCTCCAAGAAAAGCGCCTCGCCACTACGGCGCGGCAGTCATTCTCAGGCCACCCCGAGAGAGGTCTCAGTGAACTGGTCTTGGGCCATAGGGAGCTATAACATCCAAGGGGCAAGGCAAAGGACGGTCTGAAAGGCTGAGCCCCTTCATGAGAATCAGGAGTTCTGCAGACAAGAATCCAGCATCGCTCACAAGGAACCAAAGGAAAAGCATCAGAACATTTATGCAAAGGGGCTCTCAACCCAGCATTTCAGAAGGAAGTCCATCAAAGCTCACCATGGTTCTACACCTGTGCATTCCCTCTGCCTGGAACCTCTATCTCCACCTTCTTTGCTTGGCTAATCACATGTCCTCTTCTTCAGGGAGAACTTTGTCTCCTAAAGCCCTAAACTGGATTCTCTCCCACTGCTAGGGACTCCCACACCCTGTGCTTCCCTTTAGGGACATCCATTATACTTAATTGTAATTGCTTATGTAACGAATTGACACTAGGGCTCTAAAACTCATAGCCAGTGTTTACCAAGCCATGTTCTTTGCATATATTAACTCTTTCAGTCTCTTGAAGACCCTCTGAAGTTGATGCTATTATAACTATCCCGCTTCAAGGATGAGGAAACTAAGCACCAAGGAAGTGAAGCAATTCGCCCAATGTCACACAGAGAGAAAGGGACTGAACCCAGGAGCAAGGCTAGGCTGTCCTGTTACAGTTTTGCATGAATATTCACTGTACTCTCTGTGTTCACACATCCCTCGGGAAGGTGCCTCCCCTCAGAATCTGGAAGAAAAGAACAATGGGAGAACGCTGGCTAGGGGACAGCAAATAACAACAGCGTGTAGCAAGCATCCATGCTCTTTACCAAATATCTACATTTCCCCACCCCCGGTCACGGGAAGATTCTCACTTCCTGGGCCCCTGTGGTTAGGTGGGGCCATGTGACTAGTTCTGGCCAACGGTCTGTGAGCAGAAGTTCCATGTGTCATGTCCAGACCACGATATTTAACAGCCAATGTGAGAACATTCAAAATTCTCTTGCTCTCTGCCATGAAAATTGACCTTGTTGGAGATGGTGGCTTTCCATCAGCCCGGGTCTCTGAGTGATTCCAACGAGCAGAATCCCCCTGAGATCCATGATAGACAAACAAGTCGTGTGAGTATCAAGTACCGTGTGATGGTCAGGCCACTGGGATTTTTTTTTTTAGGTCAGCATAATCTAGCATGTATCCTATCCAACACATGATGAAAGAAAACAATATAATTAAATGAGAGTTAGATGCTTTTAATTGTATTAAAGTTAATATAATTATAGTGATATTCGATTTCAAGTCTCTGAACCCAAGCTCTCCTCTCTCTTTGGCAAAAAAGGGGTATAGCAAGTTATAGAGGGGAGTTAAGCGCTAGCACCAAACTCCCTGGTGTTATCAGAATGATTCAATGAGCATTAAAAGGAAATAATTTCTCACTTGGGATTCAACTTTAATGTAAGTACAACCTAAATCATACAGTAGCTAAAATCCCACAAATAGGGTTGCTCACAATTGGGACAATGTTCCATCCAATATTCTGTGACCCACATGCCAAGGATAATTTGGGAATGTGGGTGGAAGCCGAGGGAACAAATGACGTTCCTTCTTCATCTCTTTCAACGCTTCCTCACTCTTTTCCAAAAGTTCCGTGGAGGCACTCCAGAAAAGCGTAATTAGAAATCCAGATGAAATTTTCTCTTCCAAGAATTCAAAGGTAATTACGAAAAAGAGAGTTCTATTGTGCCATAACAGATTAAAACTCTCCCCTTCATGAACCGCAGCATTTCCCTGATGGCCGGTGGCCGCTTGAATACTCTTGAGCTGCAGGACAGCCAGGTTTTATAGCCTAGAGCAGCATCCCTTAAAGTATGATACTTGACCAGCCAAATTAAAATCACCTGGGAAGTTTGTAATACATGCAGATTCTCTGACCTCCTGAATCATACTCCTCTAGGTATGGGGGACTGGGAAAGTCCATTTTTATCAGATTCCTCGGGGGTTCTGGTGCAATTAAAGGTTGAGAAGTTCTGCTTTAAACTGTATCTTCTAGGAAAACAGGGCACCAGTCATCTGGGTATTTGTGGAAAAGTCCAAGTCCAGCCCACCTTGAGGATGCTGTGAAGATTTGTAAGTTGGCTCACCACTTTTCCAAGAAGAGCCAAGGTAACCGGGTGAACAGAAAGGTGGTCAAACACATGTAAACCCTTCCGCCACAGGGTCCCACCTCCATTCCTGGAGTAGACTTCACAGATCAGCCAATCAGCACACAGTTTCCCTCGAGTGCTGGTATCGGTCCAGCAGTGAACATCCGGCTCAGGTAGATGAACGAGAATGATCTAGAGTCCATGCCTTGGGGAAAGTTTCAAGGTTTTTCATTCTCTCCTTCCAGATGGGACAACAGTGCACATAGACTCACTTGCTATTGGCAGCCTTGTTGTAACTAAGAGGAGAGAGAGAATGAGGAAGAAATAGGAGGAAGAGGAGGGGTAGGAATCTTGCAGAGCAGAAAGACAGAAAGCACCCAGATTCCCAATTATATTACTGATCGCACTGAATCTGCAGCCTGTCCTTCCTCTGATCTTCCAGGTGCGAAAGATAAGAATTTCATGTATTGTTTGAGTCGATGTGACTCAGGATTTTCTGTTACTTGCTGCCCAAAGCATTCCTTCTGATATTTACAATTGTTGTCACCCACGATAACATCATTTTTAAGGGCCAGCGTAGCATTCACTTTTCTCCATGGAAAGCATGAAACTTAGTGTGTCCCTACCCAGTATATACAGCTGTTCAGTTCTGGAGAACTGACACTGTTCTGGAATCTGTACTGCGAAGGAAAGAAAGGTAGAACTCAGACCTGGTCCTTACCCCAGCTCTATCCCTGACACCATTGTATGTGACTTAAGATGAACCCCAAGGTCCATTTTTCACATCAATAGAATGAATGGGTAGAATTAAGTGCCCTCTATCTACTCCAAGGGTCTTAAATGAGGGACCACAATGGGCAGTCCATGACCGTCATTAGTGGTCCCATTAATGAGAGAGGAGAGAGCCCCCAGACTGCTTTTAAAACTGTGCGTTCGATGACAATCTTTTTGAAAGCAGATCGCTCAGGAAAATCAAGGTTTGGGGATTCTTTTGATGCATCAGAACAACTGTCAACAGTGGACCCACATATCCACGTGGCAACCAGTGGCTAGGGGTCAGCAGCTGCTCACTTTAATTGAGGTATGTCCCCTGACTCCCCTCAACTCCCCATTGCCTCCCAGTACTGAGACTGAGTGTCAGCTGTCTTTTATCATCTTACACTCAGCTCACTTGTTCACTTACATTTCCTGCCCAGCCTGGGTGAACATGGACTGTGCAACCCCAGATCTAAGACCATCGTCTAATGCTCTGGGATCCAAATTCCAATTCTTGTCTTCACATCACATCCTCATCCAGTAAGCTGGACCCCAGCAGCCTTGAGAAACCATCAGGAAAGACAACCTCCGACTCCACTCACCCGAGGTCTTTCTTGAGGGTCAGCTTGTTTCTGGGTGGTGTTTTCCATTTCTTCTTTGGACACGTCTGTTTCTTTCCTGCTTTGAGGTCTGTTTTCCAGCTCACTGGTGGTCAGTTCCTTGGGCTAGATGAAGCAGGATTTTCCGTAATCGCCACCTCTCCTGAGCCAGTTTGGACATTGGGGTTTGTATTTGGGTCATTAAGTTATTCACTGCTGGGGAGTTGGCACTTTAAAAACTTGTAGAATAAACAAACACGTCTGCCTCTCTAGCACGGATTTCAACAAATGTTCTGATTCCAAATCAGAACATTTTTGCCTAAAAACAAGTCTTAAATAATCAATGTGTTCCCTTTATATATCTGAAGCTTAACTCACAATAACTTAACTGGAACCTCCTAGTCTTGAGTTTGGGTGACTTGGTTGAAAGTATATGCTAGCCCTCCCAGAGACTCATAGCATCTATTACTAAACTGGACAGTGGGACATTATCTGCATTTCTTATCTAGGCTTGGGCAAATCCCTTCTGGTGTTAGCCTCAGCTTTCCCCTCTGTACGACAAGAAGGGGGTAAACTAAATTGATGGTTTACAAATTGTGTTTCACAGAACCTCAGAATTGTTCAAGGAACCCTTGCAGAAGTGCTGGGGAAACATAGTAGATAAGTACTGGGACTGCTCTTTTCAAACACTGGGGCTTTGCTGTGTTCTGTTAGATATGTTACAATGATTTATTAGGGGGGAAAATGTGTAGTTCAGTGAAAGAAAAAAGAGAGGGGAGGGAGGGAGGGGGAGGGAGGGAGGGAGGTACATTGTAGTTTCAATGAATTAGGGCTTCAAGTATATCTTGGGGATACCCAAGAGGAGAGCTTTGGGATCTATATGGTTGGCATTTAGCCAGTCTAGAGTCTACAGAATTATCCAGGATTGAGAAGCAGGTCACTGTAAGGACCACGCCTTTCAAGTTATAAAACCACCTTTGCCAATTCAACGAAGCTTTGTAAACTGTACCACAGTGAGCCTAGGGCACAAAGAACAGATGATAAAAGACACCCTCCCCCAAGTCATCAAACAAGAGATATCACACACAATGCCTGCTCCCCACTCCAGTCCAATCAATTGTCCTTCATGAAAATCTTATTAATATAATCATCATTATTGATACGATGGCTGTCACTTGCTGAGACCCAGCTTTGCATATCCTCTACCATATTATATTTTCTTATAAGTAGCTGTTTGAATCCCCATTTTACAATTGGTGAAACTGAGGCTCAGAGAGGTTAATTAACTTTCTCAAGGTCACAGAGTTAGAAACAAAACTGGGAATCCAAATTGTTCTGATGCCAGAGCCCTGCCTCCCTTATAAAGGAATGTAACCCAGGAAGATCTAAGGAGACCGATGTCATTGCTTCTGACCACTTTCAGGAAAGATGCAACCAGCCCAGGGTTGTTGGTAATTGGATCTCCGCTTAAAGCAGCCCTTTATCCCCAACTCCCTGCCTCCTGGACTTCTTTCAGAAAGAGACTATATTTTTCACTTGTGAAATCACTGGTGTGTTGCGAATGGCCCGAGGTCTCTCTCATGTCTTAAAGCCTGGCAAGTGAAATTTAAATTCTTTACCGTCCTGATCTCTGGACATTAGTGGACCAAAGTCAGTTGGCTGAGCTTGGTCTCAGGCTCTGCCCCTAGTTCTCAAGCCTGACCCCATCCTATGAAGACCAGTCCTGGGATGCCTTTTTGAAGATGAGCCTACACAGAATCCAATTCCACTCTACTTCTCCCCAACCCCTCAGCCCACGATGGACCCCAGGTTGACTTTGCCCAAGTAGCCCAAGGTCCCAACAATGACATTGCAATAGCCACCCCCATTCCCCACTGCCCATCTTGGCCAGCTCTCAGCCTATAATTCTTTCCAAACTCGCCTGTATAAAATAATCGTGTACATGAAGTAAAACAGGAGTGTCATATACACACTTAATAACTCTTGTGTTCTATACAAGAGGGAATTCCACTTTATAACCCCCAGAGCCTTTAAATGGTTCTCATTTAGCTTTGCATTCCCAGTGCAAGATCTAAAACTTCTCTCTCTCTGTCCCAGCCCGTTGCTGCCTTTTGAAACTGTTGTGTCTCCAGATTCCTTGGGACCATTTCGTCTCCATCTCTGCTTCTAATTGGGGGATTTAAGTATTGCTGTTTAGTCCTAGAGCTAAATGTCAGGGTTTCACTTAAAATCCCATATTTTGGGAACTGAGCACGTTGTCCTGGGAAAGTTTCAAGTGTGAGCATGTCACAGTACATGGAGTTAAATGGATCATCTAATCCTTTCAGCCACAAGCTCAATCGCAGGGTGAGAAAGTGGGTTTCCACCCCTGACATTTGACAAGTGCCCTGTGTGACCTCAACCACATCACTGGTCCTTCTTGGACCTCTTTTCTTAAAGGGAGTCTTTCGGCAGTAGTTGGCAATTCTGCATCTTCCAGGCAGTTAATCGGGCAATACTTATCATCGAAGTCTTAGGTTTTAGGGGGATAGTCAATATCAAATCGTCTCTTACACTGACCCCATGGATACATGTCATACTTACCAAAATAGCAAAAACAATATCTGGGGGGGGTGGTGGTAATTAGCTTTATAAAATATGCATAAACCGTGGCACCTAAGATTGTGGAGGACAGGAACCAAGGGATGCAATTAATTCACTGTATTAATCTGTACACTGAGCAAATATCCGTGACTACCTGGTCTTTGCCTGATACAGTGCCAGGTACTGAAAAGATAGATGAGCCAGATGCAGCCTCCTGGATCAATTCAATTTCGTTTCACTCCCTAGCTTGCTCTACTCTGGCCACAGTGGCTTGCCTTATGTTCTTGGAACACACCGATGTTGTTCCTGCCTCAGGGTCTTTGCACTTGCTATCCCCTCCACCTGGGATGCCCCCTCTTCTAGCTGTCAGTTGCCTTTGGGACCTCAACTCAAATGTCTCCTTTCAGTAGAGACCTTCCTTTACCACCCCTCCCCTTAACACTCCCACTTCTCTCTTGCTGCTCTAGCATCTTCACAGCGTGTGCTTCTATACGGAATCATGCTTGTTATGGGATTGTTTTCTGGTTTACTAACCAGTATCCTTCTCTCCCGAACTGTAAGCTCCTTGAAATCAGAGACCTTCTCTATCATACCACCTGTCTCTTCAAGGTCTAGAAGAGCGCCTGGCATATAGAGAAATTCACTCCATAATCCAAATATAGAGAAATGACTCCATAATCAAATGAGTTTTGCAGCTACATTTTTTCCCCCTAAAACACATCTAGTTAATCTGTCAAACCCAACTTTGATTGTTCCCTTCACTGATATCAACATCCCCAGGGATGCAATTCCTTCTAGAACAGTGTATTTCAAATATGGTAGAACCACATAACTCTTAAGTGAAAAGAAATCCTAATAAATAAAGCAGTTACCATGGAGGCAAGGGTGCTCTGGTTGAGACAAAGTTTGGGGGTCTGGAACCCCATCCATTTCCCCGCTCCCCAATCCTACCCTAAGACACCTTTGTAGCCCCACCTGGGACAAACTGTGCTATTTCAGTTTGAAGGAAATTTCATTTTTGCAAATGCTGGTAGGTATACCATGTACCAAAAGGGAGCTTCTGTGACCAAGTTTAGGAAATATGTAATTATTTTTAACAAATATGTATTAAGTGGACACTACATCCCAGAAATTGTGCTGTTTTCTGGGATACAGTAGAGAAAAAAAAACAGGTACAAGTCCTGTACTCATGGACCTCATAATCTAGGGATTAAAGAAAAGTCTACTGGTTAAAGAGAATAAATGGGATTCTTCCCTCATGGGCCATGCAGTGCATCAGTTCGAAGGTACACTGGGAATATCTGGATACACATTTTGCCCAAAGCTACTGGGCATGTCATGGATCTAGTGTTCCACAAAGCAGGCTTTGGGAAATGCTTGTCAAGACCAACTGCTGTGGGCATCACCAGGAAATGAACTCTACACCATTGCCAATTTTCAAAGCATTCCAACATTTAAAAAAATGTATATAATCCTAGATGACTCAACTAATTTGATCTCTGATGATTCATAAGGCATTTTGAGAACTCCTGTGTCTTGGGTCATCCTCTGGACATGGGTCATCCTTGTACTTGGAGTATGATGACATATCCATTAAGAGACACCCCTATCTGGCTGGTTGGTGACTGGAGGGCCTTGTTCTGTATTTACATCAGTGTAGCGTTCTGTCTTTGTAGTCAATTCTTATAGGAAATGCACTTCTTAGACCGGAAATGCCTGTAGAGAGATTTCAGCCATAAAATATACACTCTCCCCACACTCAAAACCGGCAGAAAAATCCAATCAAAAGAGAGAGATCCGATTTCTCTCATCCCTGCCTGCGGACACAATTAGCTGCTTCTTCCTATGTATTTACAGAGCACTGTACCTATAACTATCTGTAGCATTTATCACAGTAGATTGTTTTTTTTATACAGCAGGTTCTTATTAGTCATTCATTTTGTACACATCAGTGTATACATGTCAATCCCAATCTCCCTATTCATCCTGCCACCATCCCCACCCCCTACCGCTTTCCCCCTTGCTGGCCATACGTTTGTTCTCTACATCTGTGTCTCAATTTCTGCCCAGCAAACTGGTTCATCTGTACCATTTTTCTAGGTTCCACATATATGCGTAATATGCAATATTTGTTTATCTCTTTCTGACTTGCTTCACTCTGTACGACAGTTTTTAGATTCAGCCACGTCTCTACAAATGACCCAATTTTGTTCCTTTTTATGGCTGAGTAATACTCCATTGTATATATGTACCACATCTTCTCTATCCATTCATCTGTCGATGGGCATTTAGGTTGCTTCCGTGACCTGGCTATTGTAAATAGTGCTGCAATGAACACTTTGGCACATGACTCTCTTTGAACTATGGTTTTCTCAGGGTATATGCCCAGTAGTGGGATTGCTGGGTCGTATGGTAGTTCTATTTTTCATTTTTTAAGGAACCTCCATACAGTTCACCATAGTGGTTGTATCAATTTACATTCCCAACAACAGTGCAAGAGGGTTCCCTTTTCTCCACACCCTCTCCAGCATTTGTTGTTTGTAGATTTTCTGATGATGCCCATTCTAACTGGTGTGAGGTGATACCTCATTGTGGTTTTGATTTGCATTTCTCTAATAGTTCGTGATGTTGAGCAGCTTTTCATGTGCCCCTTGGCCATCTGTATGTCCTCTTTGGAGAAATGTCTATTTAGGTCTTCTGCCCATTTTTTGATTGGGTTGTTTGTTTATTTAATATTGAGTTGCATGAGGTGTTTATATATTTTGGAGATTAATCCTTTGTCCGTTGACTCATTTGCAAATATTTTTTTCCCATTCTGAGGGTTGTCTTGTCTTGTTTGTAGTTTCCTTAGCTTTGCAAAAGCTTTTAAGTTTCATTAGGTCCCATTTTTTTATTTTTGGTTTTATTTCCATTACTCTAGGAGGTGGATCAAAAAAGATCTTCCTGTGATTTATGTCAAAGAGTGTTCTTCCTATGTTTTCCTCTAAGAGTTTTATAGTGTCCAGTCTTACATTTAGGTTTCTAATCCATTTTGAGTTTATTTTTGTGTATGGTGTTAGGAAGTGTTCTAATTTCATTCTTTTACATGTAGCTGTCCAGTTTTCCCAGCACCACTTATTGAAGACACGGTCTTTTCTTCATTATATATCCTTGCCTCCTTTGTCATAGATTAGTTGACCATAGGTGTGTGGGTTTATCTCTGGGCTTTCTATCCTGTTCCATTGATCTATATTTCTGTTTTTGTGCCAGGACCATATTGTTTTGATTACTGTAGCTTTGTAGTATAGTCTGAAGTCAGGGAGTCTGATTCCTCCAGCTCTGTTTTTTTCCCTCAAGACTGCTTTGGCTTTTCGGGGTCTTTTGTGTCTCCATACAAATTTTAAGATTTTTTTGTTCTAGTTTCCTAAAAACTAGGAATTCCATTGGTAATTTGATAGGGATTGCATTGAATCTGTAGATTACTTTGGGTAGTATAGTCATTTTCACAATATTGATTCTTCCAATCCAAGAACGTGGTATGTCTCTCCATCTGTTGGTATCATCTTTAATTTCTTTCAACAGTGTCTTATAGTTTTCTGCATACAGGTAGGTCTTTTGTCTCCTCAGGTAGGTTTATTCCTAGGTATTTTACTCTTTTTGTTGCAATGGTAAATGGGAGTGTTTCCTTAATTTCTCTTTCAGATTTTCCATCATTAATGTATAGGAATGCAAGAGATTTCTGTGCATTAATTTTGTATCCTGCAGCTTTACCAAATTCATTGATTAGCTCTAGTAGTTTTCTGGTGGCATCTTTAGGATTCTCTATGTATAGCATCATGTCATCTGCAAACAGTGACAGTTTTACTTCTTCTTTTCCAATTTGTATTCCTCTTATTTCTTTTTCTTCTCTGACTGCTGTGGCTAAAACTTCCAAAACTATGTTGAATAATAGTGGTGACAGTGGACATACTTGTCTTGTTCCTGATCTTAGAGGAAATGCTTTCAGTTTTTCACCATTGAGAATGAAGTTTGCTGTGGGTTTGTCATATGTGGCCTTTATTATGTTGAGGTAGGTTCCCTCTATGCCCACTTTTTGGAGAGTTTTTATCATAAATGGGTGTTGAATTTTGTCAAAAGCTTTTTCTGCATCTATTGAGATGATCATATGGTTTTTCTCCTTCAATTTGTTAATAGGGTGTATCACATTGATTGATTTGTGTATATTGAAGAATCCTTGCATCCCAGGGATAAATCCCACTTGATCATGGTGTGTGATCCTTTTAGTGTGTTGTTGGATTCTGTTTGCTAGTATTTTGTTGAGGACTTTTGCATCTATGTTCCTCAGCGATATTGGCCTGTAGTTTTCTTTCTTTGTGACATCTTTGTCTGGTTTTGGTATCAGGGTGATGGTGGCCTCATAGAATGAGTTTGGGAGTGTTTCTTCCTCTGCAATTTTTTGGAAGAGTTTGAGAAGGATGGGTGTTAGCTCTTCTCTAAATGTTTGTTAGAATTCACCAGTGAAGCCATCTGGTCCTGGACTTTTTTTTGTTGGAAGATTTTTAATCACAGTTTCAATTTCATTACTTGTGATTGGTCTGTTCATATTTTCTATTTCTTCCTGGTTCAGTCTTGGAAGGTTATACCTTTCTAAGAACTTGTCCATTTCTTCCAGGTTGTCCATTTTATTGGCATAGAGTTGCTTGTAGTAGTCTCTTAAGATGCTTTGTATTTCTGCGGTGTCTGTTGTAACTTCTCCTTTTTCACTTCTAATTTTATTGATTTGAGTCCTCTCCCTCTTTCTCTTGATGAGTATGGCTAATGGTTTATCAATTTTGTTTATCTTCTCAAAGAACCAGCTTTTAGTTTTATTGATCTTTGCTATTGTTTTCTTTGTTTCTATTTCATTTATTTCTGCTCTGATCTTTCCTTTTGCTAACTTTGGGTTTTGTTTGTTCTTCTTTCTCTAGTTCCTTTAGGTGTAAGGTTAGATTGTTTATTTGAGATGCTTCTTGTTTCTTGAGGTAGGCTTGTATAGCTATAAACTTCCCTCTTAGAACTGCTTTTCCTGCATCCCATAGGTTTTGGATCATCGTGTTTTCATTATCATTTGTCTCTAGGTATTTTTTATTTCCATTTCGATTTCTTCAGTGATCTCTTGGTTATTTAGTAATGTATTGTTTCGCCTCCATGTGTTTGTGTTTTTTACATTTTTTTCCCTGTAATTGATTTCTAATCTCATAGCATTGTGGTCAGAAAAGATGCTTGATATGATTTCAATTTTCTTAAATTTACTGAGGCTTGATTTGTGACCCAAGATGTGATCTATCCTGGAGAATGTTCCATGAGCACTTGAGAAGAAAGTGTAATCTGCTGTTTTGGGATGGAATGTCCCATAAATATTAATTAAATCTATCTGGTCTATTGTGTCATTTAAAGCTTGTGTTTCCTTAGTACTTTTCTGTTTGGATGATCTGTCCATTGGTGTAAGTGAGGTGTTAAAGTCCCCCACTATTATTATGTTTATTGTGTTACTGTCAATTTCCTCTTTTATAGCTGTTAGCAGTTGCCTTATGTATTGAGGTGCTTCTATGTTGGGTACATATATATTTATAATTGTTATATCTTCTTCTTGGATTGATCCCTTGATCATTATGTAGTGTCCTTCCTTGTCTCTTGTAACACTCTTTATTTTAAAGTCTATTTTATCTGATATGAGTATTGCTACTCCAGCTTTCTTTTGATTTCCATTTGCATGGAATATCTTTTTCCATCCCCTCACTTTCAGTCTGAATGTGTCCCTAGGTATGAAGTGGGTGTCTTGTAGACAGCCTATATATGGGTCTTGTTTTTGTATCCATTCAGCAAGTCTGTGTCTTTTGGTTGGAGCATTTAATCCATTCACGTTTAGGGTAATTATCGATATGTATGTTCCTATTACCATTTTCTTAATTGTTTGGGGTTGTTTTTGTAGGTCCTTTTCTTCTCTTGTGTTTCCCACTTAGAGAAGTTCCTTTAGCATTTATTGGAGAGCTGGTTTGGTGGTGCTGAATTCTCTTAGCTTTTGCTTGTCTGTAAAGCTTTTGATTTCTCCATCTAATCTGAATGAGATCCTTGCCGGGTAGAGTAATCTTGGTTGTAGGTCCTTCCCTTTTATCACTTTAAGTATATCATGCCACTCCCTTCTGGTTTGTAGAGTTTCTGCTGAGAAATCAGCTGTTAACCTTATGGGAGTTCCCTTGTATGTTATTTGTCGTTTTTCCCTTGCTGCTTTCAATAATTTTTCTTTGTCTTTAATTTTTGCCAATTTGATTACTATGTGTCTCCGCATGTTTCTCCTTGGGTTCCTCCTGTATGGGACTCTCTGCACTTCCTGGACTTGGGTGGCTATTTCCTTTCCCATGTTAGGGAAGTTTTCAACTATAACCTCCTCTAATATTTTCTCTCTCTCTTCTCCTTCTGGGACCCCTATAATGCGAATGTTGTTGTGTTTAATGTTGTCCCAGAGGTCTCTTAGACTGTCTTCACTTCTTTTCATTCTTTTTTCTTTATTCTGTTCCGCAGCAGTGAATTCCACCATTCTGTCTTCCAGGTCACTTATCCATTCTTCTGCCTCAGTTGTTCTGCTATTGATTTCTTCTAGTGTCATTTTCATTTCAGTTATTGTATTGTTCATCTCTGTTTGTTTGTTCTTTAATTCTTCTAGGTCTTTGTTAAACATTTCTTGCATCTTCTCAACCTTTGCCTCCATTCTTCTTCCAAGGTCCTGGATCATCTTCACTATCATTATTCTGAATTCTTTTTCTGGAAGGTTGCCTATCTCCACTTCACTGAGTTGTTTTTCTGCGGTTTTACCTTGTTCCTTCATCTGGTACATAGCCCTCTGACTTTTCATCTTGTCTATCTTTCTGTGAATGTGGCTTTTGTTCCACAGGCTGCAGGATTGTAGTTCTTCTTGCTTCTGCTGTCTACCCTCTGTCACAGTAGTTATTATTCATGACAACCATGTAGGCTTCCCTATTTTCCACCAGGCACTTTGCAAAAATATTTTCCATGTATTATTGCTTCTTTTCCCAACTCATAAGTGGTAGATACTATCACCACTCCTGTTTTAAAGATGAGAACACTGGGGCTCAGAAAGGCTAAATAACTTGCCCTAAAAATATGATGAGTAAATGGAAGACCAAAATTTGAAACCAAGCTAATCTGATTCCCAAGTCCACACTCTCTCCTCTACATTTCCCAGTTCATGGCTTAAAGCTTAGGTCTTAGAAACTGAAGCTTAGGTCTTCGGTTTCTTGAGTGATTTCTTTGAGTTTCAAACAACACTTAACACAGTTCATAATACCTCATGAGGGCTCAGCAGAGACTAATTGAATAAGCTGCGAGAGGCAACATGGTACCAAGGAACGAGCTTTGGGTTAGAAAGCAAGAAAACTGGATCCTTCTCCAGGCTTTGTAACTAATCCATGATGTGACCTGAGCAAGCCCCTTCCTCCTTTCCGCACCTTTGTCTTCCCATCTGTAAAATGCAAGGACTGGAAGAGATGATTTCTAACGTGATCCCTCCGTCTTAGTCTAAGTGACCTACAGTGCAAGCTGCGGCCACAATTTTTTTTTAATGGGAATTCCCAAGAGGATAGAGATGGTGTTGTCTATTCCCGACATCCTTAGCGCTTACCAGAGGGCCGGGCACAGAGTCGATGCTCAGTCAGTACTTGTTAAATGAATGAATAATGAATGAATAAATGAATGAATGGATACTGACACCCACTTGAACCTCTGCTGAGAATAACCTAGAAACACCTCCCACATCCCAAATCCCAGAAAGAAGCAAAAGCCATTTCCTTGTAAGGGAAGATAGATCCACCAGTGAACCGCAGCACAGACCCAAGCCTTCAAGAATTGGAGTGGCTGGAGGACAGCCAATAGGGGCAGACGGAAGCTGGGGAGGAGGGGGAGGCCTCTCCGATCCCCCTCCCCACCCCACACCCCACCCATGAACTTCAAATTCCTGGGTCAGATTTTTCATCACTAGCATGGAACCTCCAGAAAATATACATGAGAAGGGTCCAAGTCTAGTTTTTGCAAGGTCCTTGCCCCATCTCTCACCCTCCCCTGACGTAGACGAAGAAGAGATCAAGAAGCCAAGAGACAGAACACTGTAAAAACCCCTTTGTGCAAAATAAATAAATAAATCGATCCAAGACCTCATCTTTCTAGTTATAAAAACATGTTTTCCTTGCTTTCTGACCCTCTGGCATTTTGGAGTTTGGGGAGTTCACTGGGTGCCTAGTGTCCGTGAACACTTGGAAAGCTTATCACCCTGACCCTTCTTGGCATTCAAATCTTAACACTGGTGGCTGGAAGGTACTTTGACCTTGGAAAAAACAAAAAAATCTGTTTTTGTTTTTGTTTTTGTTTCCAAACATCCTCATCACTGAGCTCCCACTTTGGGACTTTGTGCTGGGTTTTCTCTGATAGCTTATAGATTCGCAAACACATAGCCAGAGTTTTCCTTTTCCCATGGACTCTGTGGAATTCACCTGCAAACTTGGTGATTATTTATGTTCTAACATACTTTCGGTCAAGCCACCCAGGACTTCATATCCACAGGAAAACTGACAAATCCAATCAACTCTCCAAATACCGTTCTGTAAAGTCTTATTCATTTGGATGCCATCGGGTCAGAATTTTTGGATAATTCAGACAGTCTGGATGGAAGTTGCTTTTTGCACAGCTCTACCAAAAAAAAAAAAGAGTTTCTTAAGAAATTGATAATGCAAAGCAGACCGTTGGAGCTGAGAATAAACTGTCTTCAAGTTCTTCAGAGTGACGTTCACTGACAGGCAATCAACGATTAATTACAAATTATTTTTATCAAATAATTAAAATGAATTCCAGGCAACTCACCACAACCTTGGGAATAGTACAGGATAGAGGCAAAAAAAAACAAGAAAAAAAGAGTTTCAATCCATCATGCATGGGCTCAAATTCCAGCTTTGCAACTCATGAGTTTCCGTTACTGTGCATAAACTACTTCACTTCTCTGAGCCTTAATTCTGACATATGGAAAAGTGTGCAGGATGGACATAAGAACTGGAAATCACATAGGTGAAGGCAGAGTTTCCAAAACTATGCTCAGAAGGATTGTAAGCTCACAAGATGTTAACACATATTGCATGAAAAAGAGATCCATGGTTGAATAAGCTGGGGATAAACTAGGCTAAACAAAATTAAGTATGTTTGCTTGCTTTTTGCATTTGATTATTTGTAGACCTTCTCAATGCCTTTAATATGCGCTTTATGTTGTGAATTTCCAAAAGGAGGATAGACTAAGCATTTTTTTCCCAAATTTCTTTCACCAGGAATCTCTTTCTGTTGAAACACTTTTTGACCTCTTACAGAACTCCCACTGAACACAGCTTGGAAAACAAAGCCCTACGATCTGTGGTCTGAACTTTGTCTCCAGTAGGGGTATTGAGCCCTTATGGAGACATTCATACTCTATCCCCAAATCCTCTTGGGACCAAGGCCAAACCTAGAAGATAGAGTTCATGACCAGGAAACCATATTTTGGCATATGAAGCCATGTCTTACAGACTCCGCACAAACCATCTTAGAAAAGGTAACTTACAGGATTTTTTTTAGATGTACCTGGAAGCCATTATATCTGGATGCTAGGATCTTCAAGGTCATTGACTCAAGGCCCTAAAGGTTTCAGAAGATTAAGGAAATGGACTGGAGAGAGAAAGCATGGGAGGGAGGCAGGGATTCTAATTCTGGCACTTGATAAGTATGTTAAGTAAAGGAGAGTTTGGGAAATCACTAATGTAATGAAAAAGAGAAACCATATAGAATAAAATTCGAGTCTTGTTATCAGTTTTCCTTCTGGGAACTATGGTAAATGCAGCTGTCCTTATCCTCAAGGGATGAAGAGAAGGACATGCAAGGAACTTGGGATGGTATTAAAAGGTGGGTCCAAAAAAATGTCAAGATTAGCCCTTACCCTAATAAGGTTGAAAATGGTATTAGCAAGACAGAGTTCTCCCCCTCACAATGATCGTTACAACACAGCTCATAGCTACGAACTAAATGAACGTTCCAAGATGTCGTTCATTCATGTCTTCATTTATTTGTGCCTTCAAGACTTCCGTGTGTTTAGCATGTGATAGGTGCTAGGGAGGGAGTGGTGACGAGGCTAAGTCAAGTCCCTTCCCTCTGGGAGCTTACATTCTAATAGGGGAGTATGTCAGAGGCAGTGATGGTCACCAGCTCTCCGTGTGTTCCTCAATATTTCCCAGCTGCCCTTGAAATTAGGTTGGGGTCACGTGACTGGGTTCTGTTTGATGGGAACGTGGGCAGAGACGGCCCCACCTTTAAAAACACTCTCCCATGTGACTCTCCAGCCTTTTCTTCCTCCGCTGTGATGACCTTAGGGGTCATGTGCTCTTTTGGAAGAGTAAAAAAGATGGAGAAGGGCTGTCCAAGTACATAGGACTCTGACGTGAGAGAGAAATAAACTTTTATTGAGTTAGGCACTGAGATTTAGGGGGTCTTCTCTTTAGTACGCATGAACAAGAGTGGCCATGTCTGGCCCACGTGCAAGTGAACAGGGAAAAACAGACAAGAAAGAGAGGAGTTGACATACAAAGACAGAAAACCGAGGTGAGAAGCCACGTGAACCAAGACAGATGAACAAAGTCATCTTGGATCCTGAGTTGGGGGCTCCGGCTTCTAGGTCCTTGTGCGGTCTACCATGTACCCTTGCCCTTGCTTTCTTCAACATACCCCAATGTTCTCCAATCCTTCCATGTTTGGGGTACAATTTACAGTAAACTTTTGCTCCCGATGACTAAAAAGTCCTTGGCTAACTCAACACATTATGGCTAGAGCAGTGAATGGGTAGAAGAATGGAACCGTCTTCCCTCTTAAACCAAAACAGAAAAAGCACGTATAGGGCACTATATAAGCATGCCATAGCCTGGCCTTCAAGTAGCACACAGTAGGCTCATAAAAGTTTGAGCAAATTGTAACGGGAGGGACAGAGAAGAACACCGAGAAGGTGAATATCTTTTAAATAAAAGGCTTTTTACTAAATGTTGTTCGAAAGGTCACTTTACAATTTAATAAAACAAAAATAATAACGTAGTGAAAAACTGCCAAGATTACGGAGTTAGGACTCATTATGTGCTGAAAGAGCTTGAAATAAAAGACAACTCTTAAGTACCGTGCATTTTAATTAATTGCTACTTTAAAGAGCCACAGTCGGTCCGGCTGACTAACCTCTACTCTGTCAAAGAACTGGAGATAGTGTTGGGAGGATTGTCTCATTCTGGGGCCTGGCTTCCTCTGCCAGGTTCCCCCAGGAGCCTGTCTGTGTGACAAGGATGACTGCATCACCAATCTCTTCTTTGACTCTCCCTAACCTTGGTTGGCAGGGAAAGGGGCAAAAAATAACAGGGAACAATAGTGTGAGTGAGAGAAATAACTGAAAGATCATGGAGAAAGAAATCCAGCAGGTGAGTTTCTTAATGAAAGGATCTACATGTTTCTTATCATTTCTTTGTTCCCCCTCTAGGGTAGGGACTGTGTCTGGGCGCTTCACCATTGTACTCACAGCCTCCTGGAGCAGCAGTCCTGGGCACAGAATAGAGGATCAATGATCATCTGCTGATTGAATGAACAAATGAATGAGAGTATCCTTTACTTTCTTGTTTCTAGATTGATGTCAGTTCTGAGATCTAAGACTATCTCAATATAAGAAAATAGTTCAGGTCATAAACTATGGAATCGCTGACCAAATGTGGAATAGCCAGGGAAGCCTCTCACATGAGTTGGAAGATTTCAGCAACTGTGGTGAAGCCCAGAAAGGGAAAAATATGTCATTGAAGTTCTGCAGAGATGCTTCTTTGTTCTTCCGATGGTCATTAAAATGAGGACCTGGTGTGAGCTAGGTTCACGCTAAGACCAGAGGTGATTAAGAAACAGTATTTCTTCTTACATACAGATAGCCAACGAACACATGAAAAGATGCTCAACATCACTAATCATTAGAGAAAGGCAAATCAAAACTACAATGAGATATCACCTCACACCAGTCAGAATGGCCATCATCAAAAAATCTAGAAAATTTAAATGCTGGAGAGGGTGTGGAGAAAAGGGAACCCTCTCGCACTGTTGGTGGGAATGTAAATTGATACAGCCACTATGGAGAACAGTATGGAGGGTCCTTAAAAAACTAAAAACAGAACTACCGTATGACCCAGCGATCCCACTACTGAGCATATACCCCAAGAAAACCATAATTCAAGAAGAGACATGTACCACAATGTTCATTGCAGCACTATTTACAATAGCCAGGACATGGAAGCAACATAAGTGTCCCTTGACAGATGAATGGATAAAGATGTGGCACATATATGCAATGGAATATTACTCAGCCATAAAACGGAACGAAATTGAGTTATTTGTAGTGAGGTGGAGGGACCTAGAGTCTGTCATACAGAGTGAAGTAAGTCAGAAAGAGAAAAACAAATACTGGATGCTGACACATATATATGGAATCTAAAAAACCTGGTGGCAGGGCAGGAATACAGTCACAGACGTAGAGAATGGACTTGAGGACACGGGGTTTTGGGGGTGGGGAAGGGGAAGCTGGGACTAAGCAAGAGAGTAGCATTGACATATATACACTACCAAATGTAAAATGGATGGCTAGCAGGAAACTGCTGATTCACTTTGTTGTACAGCAGAAACGAACACAACACTGTAGAGCAATTATACTCCAATAAAGATGCAAAAAAAAAAGAAAAGAAATGGTACTTCTTCTTCAGCAGAAAGGACAGACCTGTAAAATGGTCTATACTCTAGCCCAGCACTGTCCAGCAGAAATCTAAGGGAAGCCACATTTATCATTTTAAATTTTCGAGTAGTCACATTTTGAAAAAGTGAAAAGTAACTTGTTAAATAAATGTAATATTATTAAATGTATTAATGTATTAAAGGTACTACTAAAATGTATATTTTTAACCTAATACAGCCAAAATATGATCATTTCATCACGGGATCAAGATAAAAATGATCAATGAGCTATTTTACATTCTTTTTTCATCCTAAGCCTCCAAAAAGAGGTATATTTTATACTAACAGCCCTTCTTATTTGGACGTTAAATTTTCATCGAAAATTCCTGATCTATATTTAGGAGTCATAATATTTACAGTTGAAAAGTACAGATTCACATACTAAAGTTGTTTCAAACATACTTAAAAGCCTTCCAATAGCTGAATCATGTCAGTTTTAAAATTCGAATTTAAATTAATCAACATTAAATAAAATGAAAAATTCCGTTCTTAAGTTGCATAAGCCACTCTTCAAGTGCTGAAAAGTCCCAGTACCTACTGGCTACATATTGGACGAGTATAGATCTAGAATAGTTCCATCACTGCAGAAAGTTCTGTGGGACAGCATTACTCTTGGTGGTCTAAGAAACCTACAAACATTGAGGATAACCATGTGTTTTGCCCTTTTTTATATCCCTTAGAGCAACGATTAATTCATAAGATTCTGTAAATGATTGTTGAAATAATGAATGAATGAATGAATAACCGTACTGTCACATTACAGAGGCTGGAGGGTTTAAAGAAAACTTGACAAAAGAAGGGACATTTATGATAGGTCTTAATGGTTGAATAGAAGTCCACTGGGCAAACAATAAGGCAAAGACAGAGGAAGAGCCTGGTACATAGGTGCTGGATTACAAAACGATCTACTGTGTTGTTAAGAGCATGGTTTTTCATTCATTTGTTTTGCAAAATCAAGATGAAATTGAACTTTTTCTGTACTACTTTCCAGCTGGGTGTCTTTGGAAAAATCACTTAACCTCTCTTAGCCTTGGTTTCCTCATCTGTAAAATGGGAGTACTAATTTCATTAGTTTTGAGGACTCAGGAGGTTATAGATGCAGAGTGTTCACCACAGTGCCTGGTATGTAATAAACAGGCAAAAAACATTGAATGTCAGTCATTATCGTGTCCAGTGTTTAGTGAGAAGTGGACTGTGGCGGCACAGTAGGGTGCCAGATAGCCCCTGACCCTGACATCTCTTCTCCTCCTCTGTCTTAGTGCCCTGATTTTTAATAGTGTAGTTATGTCCCAGTTAAAAGCCCACTTCTCTCAGCCTTCTTATAACCAAGAGAAGCCACGGGCCCTAGTGTAGGTCAATAAAGTTTAAATGAATGACCTGTGTGTTATTTCTGGGAAGTTTCTTAGAGGGAAGGGGTTTCTCTTCCGCCTTCCTCCCCTGCTGTCCCGAAAGCAAGTGACGCACTAAGTTTGGCAGAGCAGGAAATCAGAAGGCACCTGAGTCCCTGATGAGCGAGTGGTTCTAAGTGAGAGAAGCAACAGGTAATGTTTCCCGTCTTCCTTGTCCTCGGAACCAGTTCGTCATGGACCATCTCTTGGGATGAGAACAAAGTTTGGGCAACATAGTTCAGGTGATGAGGATGGAATCGTTAATAGCTGAGATGCCAGTGGACCAGGAAGACCGTCTACAAAGAGTGTGTGCGCTTTCTCACGCTCTGGGATGCTGGAGGGATGGTGAGGTACCATCAGGGCCGATGGTCCCCTTACAGCTACATGGCTGGACCTGGTCATCAGCTCGTGAGGTCAAGGGGACCAAAGGTGATCTGTTGGTCAACAGCAGTGGTGGCTTCACCATCTGGTGCGGGCTTGTCATTTTTCTGCTATGCCTGCAGCTGCGTGTTTATTGTGGTTCTCCTGCTGACTGTCAATTGACATTACATGCTAAGGAATGTTGCCGTGTCTCTCAAATCTATTGTGTTTCTCGTAAACTGTTGTTTGTTGTGGCCGAAAAATTGGATGATGGGATTTTTTTCAGGCTGTATTTTTGGAGCAGTCATTTGATGTTTGGAAGAGAACATTTGCTTATGTGTTTTTAAACCATCAAAAATGGGAATAAAGTCAATAAATTACTCCTTGCTGTCCTTCAAAGAAACCCAAGCATGGCTCTGGACATCCTTTGTCTTAAATACTCTACCAACACTTGGTACATTGAGCGAAGTAGACTGGGATTATTCACAGAGAGCAAAGTATCTTATAATCCCCCAGCTAGGTTGTGGTATCCTTCATAAAAGAAATAAAGGCATCATTCCAGAGACTCACTGTGAAGTTTTGTTATTATAGTCCAACAGAGAACTTAAGTGATTCTATATTCTTGGAGTTACTTCATCAGGAATTGGGTTCCTTGATTTGCTGCTATGTAGGTATGGCTTTCAGATGAAATGAAATGGGTCCATCAGTCCCCTTGCACTTGCTGGGCGAAGTGAGCCTTGAGGTTATCAATAAATTGGAATTATTATTGTTAACTATAGTTATCACAATGATTTTTTTTTTAATTTTTTTTTTGATGTAGACCATTTTTAAAGTCTTTATTGCATTTGTTACAATATTGCCCCTGTTTTATGTTTTGGTTTTTTTTGGCCACGGGGCATGTGGGATCTCAGCTCCCCAAACAGGGATTGAACCCGCACCCCATGCATTGGAAGGCAAAGTCTTAACCACTGGACCGCCAGGGAAGTCCCTACAATGATTTTTGAATAACCCTGACAGCTATATTTTCTTTATGCTAAGAATAGATATATTCCATCGGCAACCTCCTATAAGTGCGGTGCTAAGCGCTTTACATGTCATCTCAAACCTCCCAACAATCCTAGAGGCAGGAGTTGTTATTAATGGCATTTCACAGGAGGAAACTGAGGATCAGAGAAGTTAAGCAATTGCTCAACGTCACACAGCTGAGACCGGTGTCAAAAACAAGCCTGCTAGACTCTGAGAGTCCTGAACTTAATGCGTTAAGCTATGTTGTGCTGAATGCTTCATATTTAGCTACTATAAAACCAGGTAATGAGCCTCTTCCTCCATTAGCCAGCTATATTGTTTAGTATTACTCCATGGGCAAAGCATTTGGGAAAATATTTTTTCTGCCATGCTTTAAAGCAATGTATTCTTGGACCTTGCTTTTCTCATCCTCAAAATGGGGTGTTGACTTCAACAGTTTGTTCTGAGGATTAATGAGGCAATGGATAAGAAGGATTCAGAGAGATGGGAATAGGTGCCTGAGTCTCGGCTAAAGGGATATGAAATGGTAGGGTTTCTTCATCTGAGCTAGTTCCCTCCATTTGCATTTGAACTCAAAGGGGGAAGGAATACATTTTCAAAATGGAACCCAAGGCTGTTTAACTCAATCCATTCCTATCATTACAGGCCTCTCCAGATGAGGTTAGTGGCCCCCCAGTTATTCACAATTAATTCTGTAAACCATGCACATGTCAAAAAAATACCACTGCCAAGTTTTGCGAGTGGAGATGTTCCCTGTTCCCACTCACAATCAAACATCTGTGGAAATTCCAAAGAGGGTCTCCAGGCACAGCTGAAACCTCTCACGTGGGGCTACTCTTGCCGACAGGAATGACGCTGGGCCAGCCCGCCCTGGTTTTCCAGAAAGTATTTGGGCTTTCCAAGTCTTGGGCAATTTTAGCCAAGGATTGTTTATCTGTTTTGATGGTTGCACTCTTTCCAAGTTGAAGACATCTGTGAAGTGTTTTCTCGATTGCAAAAATGGGCCCTGTTTAGTTTGCGTGTGTGTGTTTTGCTCCATGTAGAAGAAGCACCAAAGAGAATGAAGGTCATCTAGAGGGCAAAGAAGTTCCCCCAACGGGAAATAAAATGAGAAGGAAAAAAATGTGCTCCGCACACAAGGGTGCATTATTGGCTGATAGGAGCTGGTAGAACCTTGAGAAAGAAAAGAACACATACTAAAGCCAGGCGGAGCTGTGCGAAAATCTCAGCTCTGCTCTTGTAAGCTGTGTGACCTTGAGCTAGTGACTTCCCCTTTCTGAGCCTCCGTGACCTTTTCTGAAAATTGGGAAGAGGGGTGCTAAATAAAAATTACTGGTTGTATTTGTGGAACATTTACTATGTCCTCTTAATTCTCACGACACATCTTTGAGCTCTGAAATATCACCACCATTTCACAGAAGACAAAGACTTGGAACACCTTCCCCATAGTCACAGAATAAATGGTAGAACCAGGAAAGGATCAGTATGCTATCTGGCTCCGGAGAGTAAGCTCCTAACGTGGTTTTAACACAAAGCGTTGATGTGAGAATTTAATGAGAAGATTCAAGTAAAGTGTCACCTCCTAACAGAATTATTCACCAAGAGTATTGGCAACAAAAGCAAAAATAAACAAGTGGAACTATATCAAACTCAAAAGTTTTTGCACAGCAAAGGAAATCATCAACAGAGTGAAGAAACAAGCTATGGAGAGGGAGAAAATATTTGCAAACTGTATATCTGATAAAAGGTTACTATCCAAAATATACAAGGAACTCCTACAACTCAACAGCAAAGAAACAACCCAATTTAAAAATAAGCAAAGGAACCAAATGGACATTTCTCCCCAAAAAAGACATACAAATGGCCAAAAGGTCCCAGAAAAAGTGCTCAGCATCACTAATCAGGGAAATCAAAACCACAAGGAGATATCACCTCACGCCTGTTAGAATGGCTAATTATAAAAAAACAAGAACAAAAAATAGCAAATGTTATCAATAATGTGAAAGGGAACCTCGCACACTGTTGGTGGGAATGGAAATTGGTGCAGCCGCCATGGAAAACACTATGGAGGCTCCTCAAATAATTAAAAGCAGAACTACCACATGACCCAGCAATTCCATTCTGGATATTTATCCAAAGGGACTGGAATCAGGACCTCTAAGCCATATCCGCGTTCCCATGTTCATTACAGCATTATCCGCAATAGCAAAGACACGGAAGCAGCCTAAATGTCCTTCAGTTCATGAATGCATAAAGAAAATGTGGTGTTTACATACATGTGAATATTATTCAGCCTTTAAAAAGAAGGAAATCCCACCATTTGTGACAACATGGATGAGTCTGGAGGACATTATGCAAAGTGAAACAAGCCAAACACAGAAAGACTAATACAATAGATCGCTTATATGAGGAATCTCATAGAAACAGACAGTAGAATGGTGGCTGCCAGGGGCTCGAGGGAAACAGAGAGGTGTCAGTCAAAGGGTGCAAAGTTTCAGTTATGCAAGATGAAAAAATCCTAGAGTTCTACATACAGCAGAGCGCCTGTAGTTAGCAATGCTGTATTGTATACTCAAAAATTAGTTAGGAGAGTAGATCTTATGTTATTATTATCTTATGAATAGTCAAGGGAAGGAAGGAAGGAAGGAAGGAAGGAGGAAGGAAAGAGAGAGAGAGAAAGAAAGAAGGAAAGAGAGAGGGAGGGAGGGAGGAAAGAAGGAACTTTTGTAATGATGGATAGGTTTACAGTATAGATGTAGAGATGGTTTCATGGGTATATACTTATCTGCAATATCATCAAGTGGTATGTATTATATATGCACAGCTTTTTGTATATCAATCATACCTCAATAAAATTGTTTTTTTTAAAGATTCTAACTATTTACATACCCCCCCCAAAAAAACAAATACTACCTCCTAGGTGACATACTCAATTAAAATAGGTCAATGGATATAGAGGTAGATTCATTAAAACACACACACACACACACACACACACACACACACACACACACACACA
>NW_020837972.1:10591525-10707540 GCF_003676395.1 Aethalodelphis obliquidens | reverse complement strand
ACACACACACACACACACACACACACACACACACACACACACACACAGAAACTTCTACCTCCAGAGCTAAGGGAAAAAAAGAAAGGTGAGCAGAAAGGAACTCTCAGATAATAAGAGCTTCCCACTACAATGAAGCCATTGATATCCAAAAAAGAAAGGTCCGAGGGGGGAAGAGATTTGATGGAAACGTGATAGATGTGGGAAAAGAGTAATAAAGCCTCTATTCTTCCAATGACCCTGGCCACTGAGGCACCAGGATGTGACAGGGGTTGAACATCAGCTCCCAGGGGGCCAACAGGTCACGACTGTCAGGAAATTCCTGTGGGTCAAACTAACAGATACATGGAGAACCTTCCATGTTAGAGACTGTGTCAGTGAACAAATGCACAGTATCGATTAGACCCTTGGAGCGAGCTTCAGAATCCATCCCTTCTTATTCCAGATTCCCAGAAGGCATTTGCATGTTCAGCCGTGTAGGTGCAACATCATTTACTGAACCACTGCTATGTCCAAATTCCAATTTGGGGGCTGTGGGAAACAGGACTCTGGTCATCACCACCACCGTACTTAGAACACAAATGGCAACAATTTGGAACCCATGTGGCAGAATTAGAAATCACAATGAGATGAAGGTTGTCAATGAAATTGTCAAGTATACGAAAGACACAACATAAACACTATAAAAAATGAAAAAGCATGGAACCGAAGTTCTGACTTGTTGGAACCTACAGTTAATCAGAATTCTTTTCTCCTATTTCACTTTTAGGAAAAGACATGGATTAGAACAGCGGTCCCCAACCTTTTTGGCACCAGGGACCGGTTTCATGGAAGACAATTTTTCCGCAGACCGGGATGGGGGAGTGGGGCTGGAGGGGCAGGATGGTTCAGGCAAGTAACGCGAGCGATGGGAGCCATGGGTTCTTCCGCCACTCACCTCCTGCTGTGTGGCCCGGTTCCTAACAGGCTGCAGACAGGTCCACGGCCCGGGGGTTAGAGACCCTTGGATTAGAAAAATAAATGAAGGTGGATTCAGAAATTTAGCCAAAAGAGGAGTCAGAACATATTCAACTTAATTTTCAATACCTTCTGCATCCTTTTCACCTATATTCACTAGATTGTGAGTACCATGAAGACAGAGGCCACATTCTTCTGTTCACTGCTGCATCCTTAATACCTAGCAGAGTACACAGCACTTAGTAGGAGTGTAGCGAATGTTTATTGAACAAACGCTGACCCCCGCCCCACCCATGTCCCCTAGATATTTAAGCAACAAAGGAAGATTTCAGCTGTGACCATCATTGGCCAAGGCAAGAAAGGAGATGCACCTATTTTAGAAAATTGTCAAAAACGAGGTGTGGTAGCTTCAAGATGGCCATAAATTATTTGCTACTCCTCCTACTGAGAGGTGAAAACTAAGTCCCTTCCTTGGAATCTGTACTGATTCTACTGAACTTTCTGACCAATAGAATCTGGCACAAAGGATGCTCTCAAATTTCTGAGACTAGGTCATAAGAGGCCTTTTGAGTTACACTTTGGCCCCTTGGAACATTCTTTCTATGAGCCCTTAGCTGCCCTGGAAGCAGCTCAAGTCTCCCTGCTGGAGAGAGGTCACTCATAGGCAGTCCAGTTAGCAGTCCTAACTGAGCCATCCTTCCAGCCGGACCCTCCAGAGGAATGAATGAAACCTTTCTGGACACCCCATCCCGGGGGTCAGAACACCTTCTCTATAAAATTCCAGATACTGAAGGCTCTACAGGCCACCCAGTGTCTGTTGTAACTAATCAACTCGGCTGTTACAGCATGAAGGCCATCATAGACAGTATATAAAAGAATGGGCATGGGGCTTCCCTGGTGGCGCAGTGGTTGAGAGTCCGCCTGCCGATGCACGGGATACGGGTTCGTGTCCCGGTCCGGGAAGATCCCACATGCCACGGAGCAGCTGGGCCCGTGAGCCATGGCCGCTGAGCCTGCGCGTCCGGAGCCTGTGCTCCGCAATGGGAGAGGCCACAGCAGTGAGAGGCCCGCGTACCGCAAAATAAATAAATAAATAAATAAATAAAGCAGATTTCGTTTTAAGCCGCTAAGTTTTGAGCCATTTGTTATGCAGCCATAGATAACTGGAACAAAAGAATTACAACCAAAAAAAATGTAGAGGGTGGGAGGGAGGCGGGGATAACTCTCAGTCCATCCCCACAAGCACAACAGTTGCTCTACGTGAGGATGGGGTAGTAGAAAATAAAGGCGTTATCACCCAGGACTGGATTATTCTCAGGCAGAAGTAAGGAGATTTGAGCTCAGAATGGAAGAAGGTGAAGATGAGGGAAGGATGCAGAGAAGAGAAGCAGAGTGTTGTGCACGGTTGCAGGACCTCCTTACAGCAGGAGTCCAGGGGGTGAGGGAGGGCACTGTTCGTGCTATTTCCTACATGGATGGTGGCCCCCAGGAGGTGTTCATCACGGTAACCCTGGTTGAGAAAGAGCAGGAGGTCGTCCATTAAATAGGCTTTGGAGTCAGATAAACCTGGGTTCACATCCAGCTCCGTCTCTTACCTAGGGCAGGAGCCTGAACAAGCTTTTTAAACTCCCTGAAGCTCACTTTCCTCACTTTAAATAGTCCTTAGCTCCCAGGGTGCTTGTGAGAATACATGAGGCTGTCTAAGTTAAATTTAGAAAAAGGATAGGTCTTCAATAAACAGAGTTTAATATATATGTATTTGTATGTGTGTGTGTGCACGTGCGCACCCCCCCCACACACATATGTTTATGAAGAAAAAGCCTATGGGTGCAATAAGACACCACTCGATGGAGCCGAGGGTAGTTGAAAACAAGGGTTTTCCAGAGCACGAGTTCATAAAAGTCATCAAGCATGCCTGGAGCCCTCACTCAAAAATTGTGAGGCACTTTAACACATTATCTGATGTCAGTGTGGTTAAGAATCACCTTGGGGTCCTTGCTGAAATGTATATCCCTTTCCTTCCCCCCACCTCACATCCCCAAGAGATTCTGATTCAGCAGATCTGGGCTGGGATCCAGGGATCTGAGTCGTTAACAAGCACCCCAGGGTTTGCTCATCCAAAAAGTCCTCTGGTCGCACTTTGAGAAACTTCTTTCTGTAAGCCTCATGCCATGAAGAAACAGCTCAGAGAGGTGAAGGGACTTGCCCGAGGTCATCCATCTGCATAGTGGCAGAAGCAGGTCTTTTAATCCATGTCCTGTACTCCAGGCGCTCTACAGCATCTGCCTGCAAACTAGGTATGATGACTGGCACTGTTCTTCACTGTATCCCCAGGTTTCTAGCAAAAAAAGAAGCCTGGCTTTGGGAATCTTCCGACCCAATCATCCTATTGTACAGATGGACAAACTGAGATTCCCACGGTGGCAAGCAGTTACCTCCGTTTGCACAGAGAGCAAAAGCTTGGATTCTCAGCCCAGCACACTTTCCTGCCCTCACTTTCAGACTTTGCACCAAAATGATACACTAAATAAACCTGGCATGGGCTCTGGTCATGGTAAACTGAAGCCAAGAGTGATCAAATCCCACTAGTTCCCATTACACTATAAATCTCGGCATTAACGTCAAACGTGGTGGGGAAGCAGAGTCACCAAAACCATTGTGAAATCAGTCCTTTCTTGGTCTGGCAAAATCGGTCTCAACCCATCACTCTATTATTCTATGTTATGACCCCGAGATCAGTCTAAACAATCCCTTTCTATAATTTAAAAAAGCATACTCATTGCTAATGTCCCAGGCTCCTTTTAGTGAAGGGGAAGTTGCCAGATGGGATGACAGAAAGCCAGACGTGTGAGATGGCTCAGGCCAGCAATACAACGAGCCATTACAAGTTCCGTTTATTTTATTTGGACAACACTTCTCTCAAAGAGGGAATTAAAGACTGGGGTCCGCACCCTCTAAACTTTTCTGGACAATGCATGGTCCATCCTTTTTAACACAAAGGGCTGTTTTGTAATCCAGCTACACACACACACACACACACACACACAAACACATACATCCCTCTAGAAGTTTATGTTATGGGTGGAATTTCTTCATCAAGTGTATATGTTTAAGGCCAGCTACTGTGTAACTCTGGATAAAATATAGAAAAGCACTCTTAGGCTCAATTTCGTAATCCTAAAAATGAGAAAAAAAAAAACCAATATCTACAAGGTTTTCATAAAGAGTCAATAAGTATAAAGATTTTGCAGGATGTCAGGCACATAGTAGATGCTAAATAAATCAGAGCTGGTCATGACAGCAGCAGGGACAGGAGGGCATGGTTTTGAGATGCTCGGCATCAGGAACTAGACTATTTGGGTTTGTAATTATAGCTGCCGCACTTATTAGCTCGGGAATTTGGGGGAAATGACTTAGCTTCCAGGTACATCAATCCCCTCAAATATAATATGGGGATGGTAATAATAGCATCTATCTTCTAGGATGGGGAGTTTGACAGGAATAATCCACATAAAGTGTGTGGTACAGAAAAAGCGCTCAGTAAATGTTAACATCTGGTGCTGCGTGTAGCTAGAAACGGGGTTTCTCCTTTAGTTCTTCTTTGAACTATAAACCCAAAGTCTATAGGTTCTCCAGTGTATTTTCCATGTGGCTCTGGTTGTTTCACTAAGGGCCCCCAAAGAACCACTGTCTCTCTTTCAATAGAGATCAGAAAACCCAGACATCCGTCCCCAAACCATTCTAGGAGAATGTCAAAGCTGGTAGGACCATGGGCTGAGCTAGTTGGGTGATTTCCAGACCCAGCTTTGAGTAAGAATCACCTGAGGAAGCCTGCTAAAAACATAGGTTCATAGGCCTTGGGAAAGAGACTCTGACTCCATAAGGCTGGTGCCTGGGGATCTGCATTTTAATGTCTTTTGCCCCTGGTGATTTTAGCATGGAGGTTCTAGGAAGGCCTTTTGGAGTCCCTGATCCAGCTCAGTTGCAACAGATGGAGAAACTGAGGCTCAGAGAAAGAAAAGGACTTGTCCAAGGCCAACCAGTGGCATAGATGTGACTTTAACCCATGCTTCTGAATCTTCTAGACTCTCCCTGTATTTTTTCTTTGGTTGCCTTTGTCCTTAGAACAAACAGGGGGAATCCCAGCCCCTTTTTCAATCTCTAGGTCACAGAAGACCCTGCAGCCTCCTGCAAGAGACCAGCTGGGCCTCAGTCCATCACCGCTTCCCCATTTTTCCCAGAGGTACCCTCTCCCACACTCCATCTTTCTCCTTGCTCAAGCAGACTTCAGAAAACAGCTAAAACCAAACTGAGGAATAGAAGCAGGGTGGGCCTCTTGTTTCTGTTTTGCCTTGTTTTTTCATTTGTATTTTATATTGGAGTATAGCTGATGAACAATGTTGTGTTAGTTTCAGGTGTACAGCAAAGTGATTCAGTTACACATATACATGTATATATTCTTTTTCAAATTCTTTTCCCATTTAGGTTATTACAGAGTACTGAGCAGAGTTCCCTGTGCTAAGCAGCCCTTAAACCTATTAGCAGACCATTAACAGTGGATTGACTGGGAATTTTTTCTTTTTCTTTTTTCTTTTTTTTGGAATACCGAAATGGCTTTAATATCTCTGATTTCAGTAACACTGAGGATGTGCCCTCGTATTTATCTGCATCTACTGGTGCAGCAGCTTAGTCAAATGGCTATTAGATCTTCAATGGCTGGACACCACTCTGTGCTATCAATATCTTTCATCTCCAAAAGCCACAAGACAGGGCTCTTTCCCTGCTCTTTGCATGAGGTGATGCAGGATTTAGGAGCAAATGGGATTAATGTATCAAAGCTTTAGGAGACATATGGGTAAGTACACCTGATAGTCTAGATTCTGGGGCTCAGGAGACAGAGTTTATGTGTACATACTTTATGGGGCAGACTTTGTTATGGCCCTCCTAATGGAGGTTCCAATCATGGCAGGAAATAAGATTGTATACAGAAACCCGGAGATGAGGAGAGTATCTGGTGACAGGCCATTCTCCAAGCCAAGCTGGCACGCTAGCAGATTGGCTGGGAGGAAAGAAGAGCTAAAACCTCAGAGTGAGAGCATGACCTTTCTCTTGTCTGTTTGTTGACCTCCGCTAACACCTTGGTAATGAAGTGACACTACAGATGCTCAGTGAGTGTTTAGCAAAGTTCAACTCATACCTCAGTCTATTCAGTAGGGAACTTCCAACTCCTAAGGCAGGAGCAGTGGAAAGCTGACTACACAGAGTCAGGAGACAGACAGACCTGAGTTTTCTTGCTAGTCGCTCGCCAGCTGTGTGGCTTTGGGCAAGTTGCTTAACCTCTCTGAGCCTCGATTTCTGCATCTATAAAATGGGTTTAATAACAGGGCCTCAGGATGTAGTTAGTGATATGCTGTATGGAAGCATTCAATAAATTGTTGCTGAAGTTTTTGTAGTTTTTATTATTTGGATGGTTCAAGATCCCAACATCTCAGATGCCTAGAAAGAGAGATCCTGGGCTATAGCAAGGACTACGCCCCAAAGACATTATTAATGCTTTAGTTAAGGCTTTTATGTTTGCAAGGGAGAGAAACCCAACTCAAATGGGTTTTAGGAAATAAAAATAATATATTGATCCACATAATTAAAAAGCCTAGGAGTAGAGCTGTCTGCCGTCAGGCATGATTGGATCCAGGTACTCAAATGATGTCATCAAGATTTAGCCTCTCTCTTCACAGCATGTAGGTTCCTTCAAACACTAAAAATAGAGTTACCATATGATTCATTGCCCACTCCTGCGCATATATCCAGAGATAACTATAATTCGAAAAGGTACATGCACCCCGATGTTCATTGCAGCACTATTTACAGCAGCCAAGACGTGGAAACAACCTAAATGTCCACCAACAGATGAATGGATAAAGAAAATGTGGTATATTTATACAATGGAATACTACTCAGACATAGAAAAGAATGAAATAATGCCATTTGCAGCAACATGGATGGACCGAGAGATTATCATACTAAGTGAAATAAACCAGACAAAGACAAATATCATATGATATCACTCATGTGGAATCTGATACAAATGAACTTATTTACAAAAACGAAAGGATAAATTAGGAGTTTGGAACTAACAGATGCACACTGCTATATATAAAACAGATAACCAACAAGGACCTACTGTATAGCACACAGAACTATACTCAGTATCTTGTAATGACCTATAAGGGAAAAGAATCTGAAAAAGAATATATGTATATATTTACAATGTTGTGTTAGTTTCAGGTGTACAGCAAAGTGACTCAGTTATATATAACTTATACAACACTGTAAATCAACTATACTTCAATTTTTTTTGGAAAAAAAAGTGCTCTTGGGCTTCCCTGGTGGTGCAGTGGTTGAGGGTCCGCCTGCCGATGCAGGGGACGCGGGTTCGTGCCCCGGTCCGGGAAGATCCCACATGCCGCAGAGCGGCTGGGCCTGTGAGCCATGGCGGCTGAGCCTGTGCATCCGCAGCCTGTGCTCCGCAACGGGAGAGGCCACAACAGTGAGAGGCCCGCGTACCACAAAAAAAAAAAAAAAAAAAAAGACACAAACAGCTTTTTAGAAACTATGAATCTCCAGACCCCATCCCTTGAAAGTCTGATGTAGTAATTGCCACCACAAAGAAACAGATGTGGAAACATCAGGTGGATGAAGACGAAGGAAAAAGGGCTGTTTTGTCCAAGCTACAGCATAACAGAGAAATCCAAGTGGATTTCTGCCAATGTGCATGCACCATCTTAGTGCTGACAAGGTTGCAATAGAGGAAGCAGAAAACTAAGACCTCCACTCGGTAAAGGCAGCAGAGAGAGAGGGTCAGAAGAGTAAAAACAAAGTACGAGCTTACTTTAAGACTGGGATTTCAAAACCAGCTCTCTTGAACTGGTTAAGTAAGTGATAACACAGCTACACAAATGGCTAGTTGGCTGCTGTGAAATGTGATGAATTTGTTCTAAATTCATAGACATGGAAAGACATCCAGGACATGGTGGAAAAAAATCAGATTGTGAAAGCGTTTGATCCTGTTTGCATGTAGTGTGTGTGTGTGTATGTGTGTGTGTGTGTGTATATATATATATATATATATATAATGTATAGTGCATGCTATATATAATGTATGTGTATATATATATATAATGACATATATGTAGTATATATGTACACTGTGACTCTATTATGTATGTTCATAGCAGCATATAGAATAGTATTTATTATGTGTATATAGAAAGTATGAACATATAATATTATTATGAATATAGTATGATTTTGCTTGTGTATGTAGTTTGACTATACATAAATACATAGATGGATGTTCACCAGAATATTACTAGTGATGGAGTACGGGGGATTTTTGTTTTCCTTCCTTCCGCAAATACTTCTTGAGTTCCTACTTTGTATCAGACACCATCTTTCTTCCTCATACCTATTTTTAATTGCTTGAAAATTCTAAAAACATGTATTAATTTGTATCTAAATTAATCTGACAATAAAATGATCTCTTGTCAGTATTCCCTGATAATCACCGATGGGGACATGGGGGACATTTAGAGGAGACTCAGGAGAAGAGGACAGACGGAAGACGTGAAGGCAGATAGAGGGAAGCCTACGATAGAATCCCCTGACCCCTCCCCGCCTCTGCACACTAGCTTGTTTTGGTTTGCTTTGGGTTTGGTTTCGTTTTTTTCATCAGGGGTCACCACCTGTAGATGTGGTCTGCACAAAAAATAAAGCCATCCGTCTCCCTTACCGTGGTGTCATGTAAGCTCAGGAAAAACCAGAGCACTCAAGGGGGACGGGGGGTCGGGGGGAGAGTCACTTATCTGCCTCAGCCGGGTTCAGAGCTCCCCCGAAGGCATCCTTCCCTAGACTCGGGGGGTGGGTTTTGTTTATCCCCCTGGCACACAATGAAATGTCCGAACACATGCTCACGGTGAGGTGGGGCCCGATGAAGGTTAAAAATGGAATGGCGGCTTTGATCCCCAGCCAGCAACAATGACGCTTGGGGTTGGGGCCAGAGAGAAACATCATGTTCCCTTGCTGTCTCCACAGAAGGTGCAAACAGTCCCCTCCTGACTCCCAAAGCAGGCCGAGCTCCAGAATGGAAAATGGAGGGAAGGCCGCAGACAAGGAGAGTTAGGAGAAGCAGGCCTCCTGTGGGTGGGCGGGGGGCTTTCTCCACTTCCGAGGGGAAGCCTCAGTCAGACCCTTTATTATCTGACAGCGCCACGATTTGAAATGGAACCTTCGCTGGAAGGCCCACCAGAGACAGGACAGATGTTAGCAGGCCAAGGAAGCTCAGTCCCCCTTCTGACCAATCTGCGGCTGCCATTTTGTCATCACTTCCCTAGACTCTCCCTGTGGTGCCCGGAACTTCTATATATCTGCACCCCCTTCACTCAACCAGCAAATGTGTTGAGAGTCTGGTCTGTTCCACAACTGGGCTGGGTGCTGGGGGTCCAACAACGAGGAACACCTAGGGTCTGTCTTTCCAGACCTTGAGGTTTGGTGGGAAAGAGGGGCATGATAGTTACAGGGTGAGGTAGGTGAGTAGAGCGTGCAGGAAGACACAATGAGGGTGGTAGTCCAGGCTCGGAGGGGGAAGGCAGGAGAGGAAGCCTGGAGAAAGATAGAGGTACCTAGACTGAGAATAAAAGTAGGAACATACCAAGATTTCCCTGGCGGTCCAGTGGTTAGGACTCCACGCTTCCACTGCAGGGGGTGCAGGTTCGATTCCTGGTCAGGGAACTAAGATCCCGCAGGCCACGCGGCCATAAAATAAAATTCTAAAAAAAAGTAAAAAGAAGGAGCATACCATGTAAAAGAAGTGAGGGAAGCGTGTATCAGGTGGAGGGAGCAGCAAGTACGTAAGCTCTAAAGAAAGTAGAGATTGGAGGGGATGAACGGGCAAAACACTGGTGTGAGGCGAGAGAAAAATGCAGACTGTTTGCAGTAAAAACACTGGCGGGGGAAGGGTGAGCTGTGACAAAGCGAGAGAGTGGCATGGACATATATGCACTACCAAACGTAAGGCAGATAGCTAGTGGGAAGCAGCCGCATAGCACAGGGAGATCAGCTCGGTGCTCTGTAACTGCCTGGAGGGGTGGGATAGGGAGGGTGGGAGGGAGGGAGACGCAAGAGGGAGGAGATATGGGAACATATGTATATGTATAACTGATTCACTTTGTTATAAAGCAGAAACTAACACACCATTGTAAAGCAATTATACTCCAATAAAGATGTAAAAAAAAAACAAAAAAAACACAAAACACACTGGCTGCCCCCGTTCTTGGTTACTTTTACTATTAAACGGACCAACTGCTTCTCAGGGGGTTGGGTGAAAAAAATCATTGTTTTAATCAGAGTCATCACTTTTATTGAGCAAATACCATGAGCCAATAACTCGTAAACGTAGGATCTCATTGCATCCTCACACATACACACAAAATATTTTACCAGTTGAATAATCTGAAGGTCAAAGAGGTTATTTAAACCCATCAAGACCATATAGCAAGTAAGTATATATGGCAGAAGGGGACAGGATTTGAACCTAGACCTTTGAATACCACTTATAGCACTCATTCCATTCTAGTAGAGATGGATTTCCTTATTGAGGTCCACTTTGGTGATTGAATCACGCCCTCGGTCAGAGATGCAGGCTTCCTCATCCATCCATCCACTCATCTGTGCAATCAGTCAAGTATTTGCATGTTCATTGGTACGTGCTGTGGCAGTTTCTCATCTCTCCTCCTCTACATTGCCTTGCCTATCTCTCAAACTGGCTCCCGGAATATTCTCACACTCCAGATTATCAGAGACTCCCTTAGTCCTCCAAAACAAAATGGTACCTCGGAGCTGAAACCGTTTAAGGGTTTTCGCTGCAGCTCTATTCAGGGTCATATTTCAAAGTTCACCCAGTTGCTTTAGCTGGTGTTATACCTCAAAGACCATTTTGGAAGTCCCTCTGAGCTAGGAATTAGAAAATCTGAATATCATGAGATGGTTTAAGGTCTAAGACATCAACCTGAAATTTTAGGAGTAGAAATGAACTTTGAGATTATCTAGTTCACCTGGTTTCACAAATTACAGAATTAAGGGATAAAGAGAAGAGGCACTTTCTTGAAAGCATGTGGATATTTGATGCAAAACTTTGCTCATATGACACTGGGGATACACTTTGTCATAATCAACTAATTCTTGGTTTATAAGAATGTTTCCTATTTATGGGTATTCAAACTCTTAAGTGTTTTAGAGAATGAAGAGCCACGATAAGTCTTTTTATTTTTCCTTTTTGATAACAATGATGATAAAAGTCTCCATCCTTCCTCCTCCTAAGTCTCTAAAGCTGTGGGAAGACTGGATAGTTTCTAATAGCTCTTAAACCCTACAAGACAGAGTAGTTAATAGGCTACATTAGAGCTATCATTTAGTAACGAAGATCTGAGATACAGAGAAAAAAAGAGGACACATGCCTCCCTCCATCACTGAATACTCACGTATAAAATAGAAGGTTCTATATGGCCCAGCAATCCTACTAGTGGGCATATACTCAGATAAAACCATCATTCAAAAAGACGCATGCACCCCATTGTTCACTGCAGCACTATTTACAATAGCCAGGTCATGGAAGCAACCTAAATGCCCATCGACAGACGAACGGATAAAGAAGATGTGGTACATATATACAATGGAGTATTACTCAGCCATAAAAAGGAATGAAATTGGGTCATTTGTAGAGACATGGATGGACCTAGAGACTGTCATACAGAGTGACGTAAGTCAGAAAGAGAAAAACAAATATCGTATATTAACGCATATATGTGGAATCTAGAAAAATGGTACCAATGAACCAGTTTGCAAGGCAGAAACAGAGACACAGATGTAGAGAACAAACATATGGACACCAAGGGGGGAAAGCGGAGGGTGGCGGTGGTGGTGGGATGAACTGGGAGATTGGGACTGACATGTATACACTGATGTGTATAAAATGGATGACTAATAAGAACCTGCTGTATAAAAAAATAAATAAAATACATATATGCAAAAAAATAAATAAATAAAATAGGTTCGATCTAGATTCAACTATCATGTCAGGATGGAAAGCAAACTTCAAAGAAGATTTGTTATCAAAGATTTGATATCACCTCTGGGTGTCAAGATATGATGGATGGTCCAGAGCTAATGGGGTTTATCATTCCCGTCATGGTCATGGAATCTTCTGGGTTAGAGAATTAAGCTTTCAGATGACACCATTTAAGCTTGGGTCTAGCAGAATGGAGAAAGAGGACATGGTGCAGAGGGATCCAAAGTCACTTCATACAAGGCATTTTCCCTGGTCCCCAAAGTTAAGATTCCCTCTTATAAGCTCCCTCTTACTCTACACGCTTCTTCATTGGACACTGTTTATTAAATACTGTCTGGATGTTTATCCTCCCCAATGGCTTATCAACTCCCTAAGAAACAATATCTGTCTGGTTTGTGCTTGTACATCTATGACACTGCCTAATATGTAGTAGGTAATCAATAAATACTTGTAGTATACAATAACAGATACTTATTAGAAAGACACATAATTGAAGGGCATCACCAAAGAGGATTCTAGAATTTTCTCCTCCACAATTTTACTATTGGTCTTTTGTTAAGCATTAGTGTATTTCTTTTTAAACTTTATCACATTCTTCATAATTAACATTGTTTGCTCGGCGTTCATAAAACTAGTTCTCATTTATCTAAGGGTGCACAGAAGATAGGCAGATAACCAATAAAGCTGGTCATGGTTTCCTCAGTCCCAAATTTCTGGTCCAGGTGAAAAGGGAAAAGATGTCTCCTCATACATTCTGCTACCTCTTTCTATGAAAGCTGATGGGCAGAGTCAGAAATCGCCCTACTGTGCGAAGCCCATTTTCTCAGGAGCAACAGGCAGAAAGATGAAATCATGCAAAAGCCACTGGAAATAGGTATCTTATATCCCCAAATCTCAGAATGTGGTGTTCATAAAAGAAATCTAGAAAAGAGCCTTAAAAAATAGCCCGTGGCTTTTTTTTTCTTAGATTCCATATATATGTGTTAGCATACTGTATTTGTCTTTCTTTTTCTCACTTACTTCACTCTGTATGACAGACTCTAGGTCCATCCACCTCACTACAAATAACTCAATTTCGTTTCTTTTTATGGCTGAGTCATATTCCATTGTATATATATGCCACATCTTTATCCATTCATCTGTGGATGGACACTTAGGTTGCTTCCATGTCCTGGCTATTGTAAAAAAAAAAAAAAAAAAAAAGGTCATGAAGTACCTAGTGGTAAGACGGGAATAAAGACACAGACCTACTAAAGCATGTACTTGAGGATATGGGGAGGCAGAAGGGTAAGCTGCGACAAAGTGAGAGAGTGGCATGGACATATATACACTACCAAACGTAAAATAGATAGCTAGTGGGAAGCAGCCGCATAGCCCAGGGAGATCAGCTCGGTGCTTTGTGACCGCCTAGAGGGGTGGGATAGGGAGGGTGGGAGGGAGACGCAAGAGGGAGGAGATATGGGAACATATGTATATGTATAACTGATTCACTTTGTTACAAAGCAGAAACTAACACACCATTGTAAAGCAATTATACTCCAATAAAGATGTTAATAAATAAATAAATAAAAGGACTATGATTACTCTGAAAAAAAAAAATAGTCCACGCAACCTGCTAGACAAGAGGCAGGATCTGAATAAACAAGGTCAGTGACTCCTAAGGAGCTGTCATTCAAAGAGAGAGGAACACAACTTTCTTTGTCTCCCAGTGACAGGTGACACCACCCCACAGGCGCCTCCCCAGCAAGGAGCAAATCGCGTCATATTCATTCTTCTGTGACTAAGCCACCATCAGCCTTTTTAAAACAATGCAACTTTAACACCCAAGGAATTTGGCTTCAGGGGAAAATCTTATATCCCTTCTATTGTAGTATCTGGGTGGCATGGAAGCATGCCAAGGGCTACATGTGAGAAAAAGAAAAGGAGTGAAAAACAATTGGGGTGATTTTCCAAGAAAAATATTCCCAGCCAAACTGGGAGACAGGAAATTATTGGTCTTGGGATGTTCCTTGGCTGGGTACATATTGAGCTTTATCTCTTTATCTCAGAGCTGGGTGCTCTCTTGGTCTGTGAAGAAGGTAAGGAAAGCAAAGTGAGCCACCCTGGGGGCTAGTGCGTCCCCTTCACCAGGATGCTCATGGAGCCGCACCCTGCAAATCCATCCTGGAAATTTCACGTGCTGCCATCTTTACCGGATCGGACTGAGCCATCTCTTTTGTTTGTTATTTTTCTTCGTGTTCCCTCCTGGGAAGGTTGAACTCTTGGGTTGGCACTGGCAGCACGGCATCCACTCTCTGACACTTTCTGATCGTTCTACGTTAGGCAAGAAACTTTGCCACTGCTTAAAGTCCCAGTGTTCCTGTCTGTAACATGGAGGTGATAAATCCCAACATCATTGGATTATTTCAAAGATGTAGTGAAATCAATTATGTAAAGGGTCTGATACAAGGAAGCAAATATTAATTTCCTTCTTTATTCCTCTGTTCCTTCCCTAAATCCAAATTCTCCTTATTAACTGACAGGAACAACTTGGTGAAAATTATTTTCCTAGGCCAAGTCTGCAAGATGAATAAAAGAAGAATTTCTCTCCTTGCAGTGAGAGAAGATCATAGGTCTAGGCAGCTCCAGCATCAACCAGCTAGAAGGTTCTCACCCTTCTGTGATCTGTACAATGGGAGACCTGCATCCTGTTTCTCCTCCCCTTTCTTCCCAGGACTCCTCTCCAGAACTCTGGACCTTCACTGAAAATCCTGAAACAATCAAATCCCCAAATCCCTTCCAATTCTGCAGTTATGATTTTATGTAAAATTATTAATAATGATAATAAGAATATTGAATATGGAAAATCTGAGGCCAAAAGAAACAGTCATAGCACATAATCCAAAACCAAAGATCAACGACACCTTGGGTATTCATTGTTGTATTATCTGTGCTAAAACGCCTCATCGGGGGACATGGGTAATTAGGAGTTTCATGATGTGGCTTTGGTCAGCCTTCAGTAATTTGTACTTTTGCATCTACAAACTCAACCATGGAAGTATCCCAGATCCCAGCCATCTGACCTCACGTCAGACTTATGGTCAGGAATCAATGGCTGGGGCACTAAGAGACAGTCCCCATTACAAAATGCCATTATATTTTCTATATAAAATATTGTTTATCAGAACACAGTTGCTGGTGCCCTCCAGAGTTTGCTCATCGATAACTAACAATGCATTGGCGGGGGCGGGGGTCACACCTGAATTAGTCTCCTCCTGATTTCATTAGACACCAGTTCGTTTTCCAAATTCAACTATTTGCTTTGGCATCTGGCTTGAGAAAGTAGAACGACTCTGTGGACCCTTGTATAAATAAACGAATTTGCATTGGGCCAGACTTTGGGAAGCTAGTGGCACCCAAAAGGATGAACCGAGTCAGGGAAGCAGAGAACATATTTCTGGTTTGAGCCTTCAGGATTGAGAACATGCTACCTGCTTCTCTGGTTTGGCCAAAACTGAGGAGAAGCAATGTTACGCCAGAGTTGTTATGAAAAACGTGGTTAGTTACAAGTGAAATTACGCCTGCAGACAAGGCAAGAAAACTCTGACTCAAAAGCAAAATGGTGGTGTTCAAAGTAATCAGAAGAACTGCAAGACATATGCTGAATGTAGCACCTCAAAGTGAAAACAGATGGACTAATGTGTATTGATCTCCAATGGCTCCTTGACACCCTTCTGAAACTGAGGCAATAAAGGGTATTGAAGGAGTACTTTAAGTGGAGAGAGGTAGACCATGGGGGATTAGAAAATCTGGGGCAAGGACTCTTTGGTGAACTCTGAGCTTCAGTTTAGAATGTCACCCTGAAGTCTTTTTTAGCCAACAGCTGGAAGGAAGGAAGGGAAGATGCCTGGGGGAGGAGGGGTGGGTGTCTCCATCACCACCTTGCCAATTTCTCTACTCTCACATGTTTATTTTTACTCTTTCATTATCTCAGCTTCCCTAGTTCCTCAGCCTCTGGATAGATCAACAGCAGTAATGCAATAACCCAGTTCCCACAGGCTATTTGGGCAGGACCTCAGCCCTCCTCCCAAGAAAATGCACTTTACCTTTTCTTAGAGGGTCTCTATTTTGTGTCTCGAATGTGATTAGGGACCACACAATTCAGGCGCCACAATCTCCCTCCAGGCATTCCCTATGCACCTTGATCATATCCAAGGGGCACTGCCACCTCCCTCTTCCCTGATGTTCTGGAGCCCTTGAAATACCATTATTAAGAGAAGGGCTAGAGAAACATGCACTCGTTTTTTACCTATAAAAATGACTATTTCACATGGTTCAAGCTAATGGATATGAAGACATTCTCAAGCAAACGTTTTGGTTTTGTTTTAAAGTCCATGTTGGAGACCCAGGGAGAACTTTGGTCTTTACTCCTAGAGTTTGTGACTTATGAATTTGGCGTCATCTGGGGAAGTGACAATCCCTGAGGTGTCCAGTCTGCCTCTGGCCCAGATGTGAGCTGAAGCTGGGGAGAAAGAAAAATTCCAGAATTTCATAGGTTGAGGGAGGTGGTTGTAGCTTCTGTACATGTTCATTTCTTTTTATTGCTTTCCTTTTTATTTCCAACTCATGTGGGTTTGGGTTCCAGATTTGTTTTTCTCTTTGTAAACTAGATTTTGAAATTATTATCTGACCTATATGTTTGTTTCTCTTAAATGAAATGTAAATTGGCTTATTTTTAATTTCAGGTACTTTAGTTTTCATTCTACTTTTCGTCTCTGTTTGGCCATGTGTTTTGCTGCCAAGAACAGAGAAGCCTTGATGTTTAGAATCTTCTTCTTTAAATAAATGTGCATTTTAGTATTAAAAATACATAAGTAAACAAATATCACTCACCTTATGCCTACGTAAGAATAGACTATCCACTTTAAAGAAAGAGAGAGAGGGACTTCCTGGTGGTGCAGTGGTTAAGAACCCGCCTGCCAATGCAGGGGGTACGGGTTCGAGCCCTGGTCCCGGAGGATCCCACATGCCGCGGAGCAACTAAGCCCGTGCGCCACAACTACTGAGACTGCGCTCTGAGAAGCCCACGCACCGCAACGAAGAGTAGCACCTGCTCTCCGCAACTAGAGAAAGCCCACATGCAGCAATGAAGACCCAGCACAACCAATAAATAAATCAATTAATAATTTTTAAAAGCATAAAAACCCTCGGAGCTTTTTTTTAAAAAAAAAAAAAAAAGAGAGAGAGAGAAGGGCTAGCGAGAAGTGAGAAGGAACATTCCTTGGGCGCTTTTTTTTTTTAATGTTACATCAACAAACTGTGCCTTTGGTCTAGGCTGGCTGATGTATAGATGGCATGGGATACTAAGCCATCCAGGAGAGAGGGAGTGCTGTTGGATTAGCACTTCCCAACTAGTAGAAAAGGCACCTACAACAGAAGGAACTATAGATAGTGAATGGAGTTAGCCTTATGGAAATATTTAGGGGTATTAATCTCAAAGAGTAACTATCATGGCCAAAGTCAGGCTGGAAAGAGACTTTGATCATGCTTTCTGTTTCCATTCCTTCTTCCTATTTTTTTCCTTACCCTTTCCTTGATGGGTGATACAGGAAGACAGTTTCTTTGGTCTTTCGTCCACGGCTGTTTCAAAGTATGGTCAAGGGGTTACTGATGGAACCAACAGGTATTGCCATATGGGTTAGGGGGTCTTGAAAGAGGGTAGACGAGCTGGGGGAGCATGGGGTAGGTACATCTGAGAGTTAAATTGCTAACAAAAACGGATCAGGCTATATGTATGGGTTGGGCAGATGGAGAGGAAATCTTGGAACTTTGCACAATGATAATACCCCCTAACTGAACTCAAACCATCCAGTGACCTCCCCCCATTCCAGACCCCCAGAGCTTATTCTATCGTTTGCTAACTGTACAGAATCACCACTCAATGTTCAGGGACAAACGTCTCTCTGGGCTTTCCTCCCTCCTCATCCCTCACTCAAGGAATTTTGCAGATAAATCACCATGTTAATCCCCTAGCCAGAGAGTTATGGGCTGTAGGAAAGCAGGAGGGGAATACTGAAATGGGACTTGGGGATAGAAGGAAACCCTGGATGAGAAATGAAGGATGGACTTACAGAAGAGCAGCCCCCCGTCAGGATGGATCTTCCAGAGAGAGAAGAGGGGTGAGCTTGGAGATGTGGGGACAGGACGGTCTTTTCAAAACAATGAAAGGTGAACAGGCAAAGAGACAGGTTTCAGGGAAGCGGGAAAGGGAAAGAAGGAGTTAAACGCTAAAGGGGAAAAACAGAAAGGGAAAAGAAAGCTCTGTTCCGACTATGGGTGATGGTGAGAGGCAGCCTTATGAGGTCCGATCGGGCCCCTTCAGACCTACGAAGTGTTTGCTCCCGGGATAAGAGGCCGAATGGCAATCACTATAGAGGCCTTCACCAGGGCTGGTCATCTCCTCCACGCTGCCGTCTTATTGACAAGCGTAGACACAGCACCCCTGATGGGGAGCTGGTGAGGACAGTGGTGGATCTGCCACCTTTGGTCCACGGCTGTGGGCGCTTCTCCACTGATTTGCTAGCTTTGGGCTCGGAGGAAGAGATGCCAGAGAGGAAAGGCAGGAATTCTTTACTTTTGATCTTTACTGGAATTCTCTTCCATTGTTGGTGTGTGTGTGCGCGTGTGTGTTTGTGTCTAGGTAACATGATGTAGTGCAGAAACATCATGTGTCTACCTGGCACTAATTCAACTGCTGAGTGAGAGGATGAGAAAGATGGGGAAGGTAGAGAGACAAGGAGAGACAGAGAGACAGAGACAGAGAGGGATAAAGTAAATAATATAAACAGAACTCTGCACACCATTCTGTTCAATGAACTGCTTATGCCCCAGGGAGGGCTTAAGATGTAAGATGTGCTTCCACTGTTCCCATAACTAGTCTGGTTCCCCATGTGTCTCTCATAATGTGGTAATTTAATAGAATTTTCAAAGACAATTTCAGATAAATTAGGAGTTTGGGATTAACATATGCACACTACTGTGTATAAAATAGATAACCAACAAGGACCTACTGTATAGCACAGGGAACTGCACTCAATACCTTGTAATAACCTATAAGGAAAAAGAATCTGAAACAGAATATATATACATATATACATTTGTATTGATATATATGTATAACTATATATATATGTATAGCTGAATCACTTTGCTGTACACCTGAAACTAACACAACACTGTAAATCAACTAGTCTTCAATTTTTTTCAAAAGATAATTTCATCTTTAAGAGATTTTCTCACTGACTTTAGACCAACCCCACCATCTGTATGTTGGGTGTATGTAGCTGTGTATTGTGTCTGAATGGGCTTACACGTGTTGTGAATACCTGCATACACATGTGTGGGTGTGGTATGCACTTGTTAGTGTATGGGTGTGAACAGATTGTGTCTGTAGGTAGGCGTGTGCATAGATATTCTGTTTAGTGACTGTGCTGAGGGCCGTGTGGATGGATTTAACATAGATAACGCGCAGTTCAGAGGAAAGAAATTCCTGTGAAGCTCTCAAATGTATTTTGTCCCTTCTGAATACTCAAGTGAGTTCTCACGGCTGCATTTATTCTTTACTGCTGCCTAGAATTGCCCATTATGAATGCAGGTGTGAATGTGTATGCACCCATATGTGCATCTGTGAATATGTGTCTGTGAATAGGTGTGACTTCCTTAATTGTATTAGAAACTGACACCGAATGCTGTGATGTGCCTCCCAGATCCCCCTTCATAAATGAAGGACTAATTGTCACCATTGCTTGGGGGTGCTGCTGAAAGATGGTCCTCAAGAGTCAGCCCTCTTTGGGAATTTCCAAGATGCAAGAGGGTCACGATGGATGGAGTCCACACTCAGTAACTGATCAACGTCAGGGTGTAAGAGACCAGACTCCTCACCCCAACTTGGAACATCTATGAAGCACCATCCAGCTCCAACTGCCCCGTGAGTCTGGCTGATGCCCTCCCTGGAATCGCACTGAAGCTCAGCTTCTTCCTCCACCTAATCCTGGTTTCGTTCCCTCCCTTCTACAGTTAATTGGCCCCAAGAGGTCTCCCTAATAAACTTCCTGTGTGCTACTCTCCACCTCAGAGTCAGCTTCTGAAGATGCTAACCCGCCATGACATGGCAGGAATCAAAGTCTGGAATCACTCACTGAGTCACAGTGTGGCATAGATGTGAGGGGTCATCATTCTAACCTCCTTCCCCCTCATTCAAACTGGTTCATTATCGTGGTTCTAAGCTCAGACTTCAAAGTCACACACTGGCTTTCAAATCTGAACTCTCAACAGCCACGTGACAGTGGACAAGCTCCAACTTTTCTGAATCTCATTTTCTATAAACTAAGGTAATAATACTGCCTACAGCCTGAGGTTATTATGAGAATTAAATGAGATAAGGCAGGCAAAGCCTTCAATCAAGGGTCCAGCACCCACTAAACACCCAATAAATATTAGCAACTTCACTACCTTGTTCTGGGCTTATATATGATTGCTGGTGGGAAAATGTGTAAGCTAGAGTTTCTCCGGAGGTTTAACTATATCTGATAAATTAATCACACAATAAATGCCATACGGATGCTCCTCTCTGTCAGGCTTGAGATTCTCCCAAACGAGGATCTGGCCACCAAAATCCTGAAAGCTGAACAGCAAAGGATGTCTGTGCTTGCCAACACAGACTGTTCCTGCTACTTCTCCAGCTACAGGTTTTAAAAGCTCCTGGCTAACCAGACTCCTGTTTAGTATAGTAGAGGCAGGGAGAGAGCTGACAAAGAGATTCAGCTTTCAAATAACATCAAGATGCATCAGGAAGTGTGGAGAGGAAACCGCCAGGGGAGCAGTAAATCATTATATTGCAGAAGAAGGTAGGAAACAAGGTCCCTCTGCGGCAGCCAACCTCTGAGATGGGCCCCCAAGACCCTCGGCTTTTGACATTTACATACTTGTGTTCTCCCCGCCTATGTTGAATAGGGCTGACTTTCATAACCAACAGGATACTATGGAAACATCAGAGTGTGACTTCCAAGACTAGAAAAGGCAATGCAACTTCCTCCTCTCTCTCTCTCTCTCTCTCTCTCAGATCATTCATTTGGAGGGAAACCAGCTGCCATGTTATGAAGACACTCAAGCAGCCCGTGGAGAGGTCCACTTGGCAAGAACTGAGACCTCCAGCCAACAGCCATATGAGTGCACCATCTTGGAAGTGGATCCCCCGACCCCACTTAAGCCTTCAGATGAAACCATAGCCCCAGCCACCATCTTGAAAACACCCTCAAGAGAGACCTTGAGCCAGACTCACCCAGCTAAGCAGCCCAAAGTCCTGACTTACAGAAACTGTTAGATGATAAATGTTTGCCCTTGTAAGCCTCTAAGTTTGGGGGTAATAGACAACTGCTATACCATCACTTCTTTTTAGAGAAGATACAATTTATCCAAATTCCCTCATTAGCTTAAACTATACGAAATTGCCAATGTTTGACTATTTTAACCCACAAAAAATGACAGGGACGTGCGGTACAACCTCTACAATGACCTAGGGAAGGACTCAAGGGTCTGGATAAATACAGGCCTGTTTCTGGAGCTAGGGACACTGTGTTCCCATAAAGGCCCAGCGTGGCTGTGTTTCTGGAAGCCAGCACCCTGGGAGAGTAAAATCCTTCCAGCTCACCTGCCTGCACACGCTCCCCTCTTTCCAGCTAGGCCTGTGGGCAAAAAGGGGGGCTTCAGAGCTCCTCCCAATAACTCTCTGTCTCTTTCTTCGTCTCAAAATGCTGCTTTTTACAAGCCCCCAAGTTCAACAAAGCTCCAAGTCCTAGAAAGAAGTGGAGCGGCATCTTGCAACACAATTAGAGAGATTGGTTCATGGGCCCTGGACACAGCACTCCATCCAGCAGAGCCTCAAAGAGTCCCCGGTGAACCATTTGCCGGCTTTAATTTCTCAGGGGCTGCTTCAGCAGGTGGCCACTAGCAGGTAGTCAATAGGGCCCTTCTGGCCGAGGACTGGCGGCTCTTTGGAAAGGTCAAATCCAGAGGCCGGAGGGCATGGCTCAAGAGGTCATGGGGTCAGGACCCGTCACTGTGACAGATGAATCTAAGCATGTCTCTCTCTCTCTCTCTCTGGAAGCAGGGCCAAGCCTCTTGAGACAGGGGAGGTGGGGGTGGTGTTGGAGCCTCACAAAGAAAGCTGAGTCTGGTGTCTGGCCGGCACCTCTCAACTGGTCTTCATTAGGCGGCCCGACAACCCTCTTCTGCCGCCCTCTGTCCCTCACTGATGGGGCGCTGTCACCAGACCTCTCAACTGTTCCTCATTAGGTGAAACAGTGCGCTTTTGTCCTGCATGAAGCCTTCTTTGTTCCGCCAGCCCAGCCAAGCTAGAAAGCCAGAAACTGATACAAAACAATGCCACTCTATCCTGAGGGGACCCCCTCCCTCCTCCCTCTTCCTCCCCCTGGCCGGACAAGGAAGGGCGACTTTACACACACACACACACACACACACACACACACACGCCCCCCGCTGCCGGTCACATCTCTGGATGTCTAGCTGAGAACGTGTTTGCTGGAGCAGAAGAAACATGTCGAGCATAGACCAGTGGTTCCCAAACGTGGCAGCACATTGGAGTCATCTAGAGATCTTCCAAAAACAAGTGGTCCCCATCCCCGACTTTCCGATTTGATTGGTCTGAGCAGAGACATCGGGATTTGTAAAACCTCTGCACGTAACTCAAATGTGCAGAAAAGTCTGGGAACTACTGGCGAGGTGGAGAACCTGTTCTCAACTATCCATGCCCACCTGCCACCTTTTGCACACTTTAAAATCAGGAGCGGTACCTAAAATATGTCACATCTTGCAGGGCGTGGCGACATCCGTCAACACGTCTGCCTGCTGGAAAGAAGCAGGAAGGCCATACCTGCATATGCCTGGTGAAGGAAGACCAGCTCTATTGGGGAAAGTGACGTAGGCACAGCCAATGCAACTGCGGTGGAGTGTTTTAATCCTGGCTTTCAGCGTCTTAAATCGTGCACAGAGATCAGAGCCCTTAGGGCTCCACCTCTCTTTCTCCTCACTGATGCTTCCCACTGTGCCCTCGAGCAAAAACTCCACAGCCTCAAAGATACACTGCTGCCAAGGAGACCTGATTGGCTAGATTCAGGTTGTCTTGCCAGCTCCCACCCCCAAAGCAATGCTGAAGGGTCTATCTATCCAAAAGTGGTTTTGTAAGCCTGATGTGTCTCAGTACCCACTACTCGTCTTATAGGCTGAGTAGGAAGACGGAGTATAATTTCAAGACAAAAAGAAAGGCTCTCGTTTCCCACCACAGCTGATGGCAAATTATCAATATTTCCCCACCCAAGATCTACTAAAGTCTCACCTCCTCTCGGTTCAGCCCTGAAATGACAACCTTATGGATTTATACAGGTTAGAGCATCCCAACTCCGCTTCTAAGAGTGGAAGTTAGGTAGTGGAGCCAGATTTCACAAATAAAAATACAGGATTCCCAGTAAAATTTGAATTTCAGATGCACAATGAGTAATTTTTTTTTAGTGTAAGGCGGTCCCATGCAATACTTGGGGGTACACTTAGACTAAAAATTCTTATTGATCTGAAATTCCAATTTCACTGAGTGTCCTGTATTTTATCTGGCAACTTGCTGCCTGCTTAGCTGACAATAGTTTCTGAAGGAACGGGATCCCCCAGGAGGGATAAGAAGGTAACATTTTTGACTTTGGAATGCTGCTCTAAGAAGGATCTTAAAGTCACAGCAACAAATGGGAGAAAGAATGTCATGATTGATTAGCAATGTCTGCCATGGGTCTGGGATGGAGAATAAAAGCGTGCAAGCCACATATTTATAGCCATAGGTCAGATTCGTAATGATGTGTAATTAATGGGATCATTGCGGTGTTGAACTCGGGGTCATTTTTTTTGTTAATGAGGAAGGAGAAGCAGGGATTATCAATGAACGTGTAAAAGAAATGGAAGTCTGGCTGATTATTTTTTTTAAAAAAGGGACGGGTGACTACATAGAGAATATTCTTTCTCCTTCTTGATCTTCTGTCTCTTGCTCTTCCTTTAAATCAGCTCTCCCGATGCCAGGCACCCAGTAGGTCTTGACACATGAGGAAAAACCCAACACCTCACAATTTCTCCCACCAGGCAGATCGTGAGTAACTTAAGTTCATGTGATGGCAAAACCGATGAGCCTATAGGAGAACTTTTCTGAGGCCTTCATGTCACTGAGTTTTCCTGCTTGCCCCGATATCTGAGGTCAACGCCCTCAGCCATGCACTGCCATTCTCTGAGAACCATGGCTCCTTCCGGGCTGCAGATCTTGACCAGGGAGGAAGCCAAGAGCCAACCTTGAATGGGAATGCCCACCTTTGTGCACATTCCAGATGGCAGAAGGAACCCATTCATCAAACTCTGAAAACTGCCCCCGCTCCCCAGGAAGAAGGACCATGAACTGCTTGTAAATAGATGTCTTTAGGTTTAAACAAATTGCATCATTATTTTTATTTTTTGAGGGGTGTCCATGTGAAGGGAACTAGAGGCGGGCTTTGGTATTTGTCCTGCACACAATACATGCCTGGGTCTCCTGCTGTTTCCGTATCTTCTGCCCAAGCCAACTGGCCAGCCCCATGGCCTCCCAACAGGAGAGGGGTGCCAATTCCTAGCATTCTATTTTCATATTGTTTGATGATAAAAATCGCTCCAGCAGGACGAATGGCAGCGAACAAAAACAGGAAGCAGCCCCCTGATTAGATAGGGACAGGGTAGCCTATGGAGTAAAAAACAAAATGACTACAATGATAAATGAGTGGACCATGGACACTGCCATCTCCTTCCTGAACAGGCCAAGGAAAAGTAGGAAGAAGAAATCAGGGAAGAAGTCATGACCTGGGCTGTAAGTGGGGGTGAAGGAGCCTTGCCCTGTAGCATCACTCAGTGGGTACCGTCTTTGAGTTGCCTCTTGGGTTAGGGCCACTGGGACAATCATCTTGTTTTTCGGTACTTCCTTTGAAAATCTCGCTTAGGTGATCTAGCATTTTGCTTTGAAGTGTGGAGGTCCTTTGAAATCTATGGTCTTGGGCCTTAGCCGAAACTGCGTCAGCACCTATTCTGTCACGTTATTACTCTAGGACAAGGGTGCTCAACTGGGGGAGATAATTTTGCTCTCCAGGGGATATCTGACAATGTCTAGAGCCATTTTTGGTTGTCACAACCTCTGTATTTTATTTAAAATGTGGGTCACACTAACCCCGTGTCTTACTCTAATTGTCTGGAGTAAGAAAGAGGTTGTAGATGAATCCCTGTCCACAGCCCCTAGTAAGCACGCTGCAAGTCCTGTGCTCCCAGCCCCAGGCTGGTCCAGGGGAGGAAACCTGACCCACAGGAGACCATCCATGTGCTGGCCAGTCACCCGTGTGTCATATAAGGCTCTGTCCACCAAGGCATGATTCAGCCATAAATCCTTCTCTAAGAATTTAGAATCAGTAAACCAACCTGCCAGTTGACAGGGGTCACCGGGAGTAGAGAGGTCATGATGGGGAGGGATGAGGCCACAGGCCCAGCCACCCAGAGTGGTGACAGATCAGGTGCAGAAGGAGAATGGGTTATCTATTTTAAATATAGCAGTGTGTACTTAAAATAGATAACCAACAAGGGCCTACTGTATAGGAAGGGAACTCTGTTCGGTATTCTGTAAGAACCTAAATGGGAAAAGAATTTGAAAGAGAATAGAAATTTTTAATTAATTTTCATTTAATTTTTAATTAATTAATTACTTATTTAAAAGGAGAATGGAGAAGATTCCAGAAGGGAGCAAAGATGAGAGAGGCCACAGCCCTCCCCCACCCCTGGAGGGAGAAACGGTGGCTTTTGCTTGCCAGTTCTCTCAAAGTACCCTTCTCCTTCTTGTGTTGGGGGCCTGAAAATATTTATCCTATTATTAATAATAACAGTAATAATAATAATATTCCCTATTATTGAGAATAATCTTACAATAAAAATCCTTTTAACTTGAACTTGTTTGAGTGAGCATATATTCCTCAAACCCTAAAGAGCCCTGATTAAAGTAGCTGCCCATGTAAGCACCACCCCAGAAGAAAATCATTCACTCTTCAGAGAAGGGGATTGTGGGAATAAGTAGCTGAGAGATCCATATTTGGCATCCTCACGGCTGTAAACTATTGAAGTAAACGGAAGAGCATTTCCATAAAGGAAAAAAAAAAGATCTACCCCATTTGATAGGATCTGAGAGGCCTGGTACAATGAGCTCCCATGTTATGATGATGCCTTTAGGCTGTGACACATTTATGTTCTCACACATCTCATTCTATGAGATGGCTAAGCTTTGGATGCAAGGAATATTGATTCATTTCATGCCCCCAAAGAAATGCTATGGGACTCGCTAACTTGGCATGGCCCAGCTAGGGACCGAATGATTATTTTGACCATCTGTAAATTGTAAATGTCAATTTACAATGTAAATTCCTGAAGAGCTGCTACACAAAGGTCAAAAGTTACACGATGGTAGTAGAAGAAGGTATAGTGGAATCTTATCTGCCTGCCATTCCATGCCTAGCTGTCTTCTAGAAACATTCCCTCTTTCCTTGAGAAACCCATTCTACTATGAGGTTTTGATGGGCTGAACATCACAAATTATCCCAGCCTCCTGTCCACTGCTGTAGGTTGGCCACCCAAACGAGGTATTAGAGAATCTCATCCCAGTGGCCCGAATGAGTGGCATAAAAAGGAAGAGGGGTTAACACAAACGAACCAATCATATTCCTATGGTCTTGGGCCTTGGAATTTTTACAAAGACACTAGAGAAAAAGCCGCTTTTTTACTCTGGAGTGACTAAGTTGGGATAATATCAGCTTGAAATTGCCTCTGACCATACCTCTCCTTCCCCACTCCCTCACCAAAAAAGGAAACCCATTTGCTGTAGAAGAAAATGATACCAATATAGAAAGAGAAATAGAGCTAAAAAGGGAAAGAAAGAAAAAGAGAAAGCAACTCTTAGAGAGTTTATAGTCCTAAAACCAGGTCCATCTCTAAACTTCACAGTTAGATGAGCCAACAAATTAATTTTGGTTCTTTTTTTTCTTCTTTAATTGGGTTTCTACCACTTGCTACCCAAAACAGTCATGGATAATAGAGGATGAGTCTAAGAAGACTTGAATGAAAGAACATAGGGATGAATTGCCAACTACATTCTTACAATATTGTACTATTGTAAGATAATATTACAGTGAATCCCCCCTCATCAGCCCTGCTACACCCCTCCACCATCAAACAAGAAGGAGTGTGAGATAATACTTCTAACGGGACTTGTTAAAGGGGGAAGGGCGGTCATGAAAATAAATGGAGCCTCGGTCAAAATAATTGGTAAAATATTGAGTTGAAGAAAATGATTCTAGTTTCTTTATTATGATAGGACTTCTCAGAGCCTTCTGTGTGTTAATTATACAATTGGACCCTTCAAAAGAAAAATATAATAAAATATATTATACTGCCCTGGTGGCGCAGTGGTTGAGAGTCCGCCTGCCGATGCAGGGGACACGGGTTCGTGCCCCGGTCCGGGAAGGTCCCACATGCCGTGGAGCGGCTGGATCCGTGAGCCATGGCCGCTGAGCCTGCACATCCGGAGCCTGTGCTCCGCAACGGGAGAGGCCACAACAGTGAGAGGCCCGTGTACCGCAAAAAAAGAAAAAAAAAAAAAAATATATATATATATATATATATAATATTCAGGGTCCTAGAGAAAGTAAGGAAAGAAGGAAGGAAGGAGGCGGGAGGGAGGGAGGAGGGAACAAAGAAGGAAGGAAGGAAAGGCTTTGAACACTGATCAAGAGTTTGTGGGGGGAAGGGATAAATCAGGAGTTTGCGATTAACAGATCCACACGACTATATATAAAATAGGTAACCAACAAGGACATACTGTACAGCACAGGGAACTATATTCAATACCTTGTAATAACCTATAATGGAAAAGAATCTGAAAAAGAATAGATATATACGTATGTATAACTGAACCACTCTGCTGTACACCTTAAACTAACACAACATTGTACGTTAACTATACTTCAATTTTAAAAAAGAGTTTACTTCTAGGCCATTTCAGGTTACCTTTCACATCCCATCTCAGTTCCAGAACGCCAAATGCATAATTTACAACAGACTACGTTGTACCCTCCACTGACATTAGTGAGAAGGAAGAGACAGGCTAAAAGGGAGGGAGCCCATGGACTATTAGGGTGGAAGGAGATATTCCTCTCCTTTTTTTTCCCGTTACTTCCAGTGCAACGATTTAGCAATCCCTCTGTGTTTGCCATGTGCCAAGCACTGAATGACATGCTAGTGATACAGAAACAGACAAGACATGATCCTGATGTCCAGGAAACTCTAGTCAGAGAGATGGAAAGATAGAGATATCTCAATACAGGATGGACACTGTTAGGAGGGGAAGGGAAAGGTTCCTGGAGAAGAAGATGCCCAGGGTGCCAGGAAAAGGGAAGAGGGAATTCAAGGTTTATGGGAAAAAAGCCAAGCCCACCCCAAAGCTATTCGCAGTTTAGAACTAACGAGTCATGCCATCCTGAGGACCCTCTTCTGAATGTATCTTGCTGCTGCCCCTTCTGTCGGCCTTCCAAAAGCCACATGGTTCAATTTTGCTACAGAACAGCAATCAGTGGAAGTAACTGACATAGATTAAGCTATGGGCAGGCTGTGTAGATCACGGGCCCAGATCTAATTCCTGCCTGGTACACTCAATTACGCAGGAGCTCCTTACTGGGGAAGCAGGTGTAGTTACTGTAAATAAGTTCAACTTTGGGCATGGATGTCATTGGGTAACTGCATTTGCCATGCTTGGGTGACACATAAGGAAACCATCAATAGTATGACTGTTGAGTTAGCCGAGACGTGGCGGGCCTTTCCTGACAGCCTGGTGTCTAAGTGAAGTAAGGGTGTACTTACTGAGAAAACCAACTGAGCGGTCACTTCATTCACATTGCTAGCTTTTAAATTGATAGGGAAATATGCACGAATAAATAAGTAATTGCCTCTATCAACAAGACTGTAAGACAGGCATCGGCAGGCTTACAATGACTGTGGGAGGCTGAGACCAGGCCAGGTAGGTAGAAGTCTGGGGTCAGGAGTAATATTAGTGCTGTGAGGAAGAAGGTTTATTAGCTGTGTGACCTTAAGCCGGTCACTCAACCTCTCTGAGCTTCATTTTCTATATCTGAGAAAGGGGGCTTAATCGTTCATTTCTATATCACAGAGCCACTGTGGGTCTGACATAAGAGAATAAAGGTGAAATCGTTTCAATTTTGCAAAGTGCAGTACATATCTGAGTTATTGTGGGCAAAACTTGGGAAAGGTGGTGGAGATGGGGAGATTTGGTTAAGAGACCGTAAGAAGAAAAACATCAAAATTATTCTGACCAATAGTACAAACTTCTAGTTATAAAATGAATAAGTTCTAGGGATCTAATGTACAGCATGGTGACTACAGTTAATAAGACTGTACTATATACTTGAAAGTTGCTAAGAGTGTAGATCTTAAATGTTCTCAACACAAAACAGTAATGGTAATTATATGACGTAGGTTAAGTCACTTTCCCAAGGTTAGTAGCAAGCTATGATGTGAATCCTGCTTGAGCTGGAGCTCAAATTCATACCACCATGTCTCCCAGTTACTTCTGATCAATTTGCAGGAATCAAAACGGAATTTAGCATAAAGATAATGTGGTATATATGTACAATGGAGTATTATTCATCCTTAAAAAAGAAAGAAGAAAATCCTGCCAAAAGTGACAACATAGATGAACCTGAAGGACATTATGTTAAGTGAAATAATCTAGTCACAGAAGGATGAATACTGTATGATTCCACGTATATGAGGTATCTAACATAGCCACTCAGAAGTAGAGAGTAGAATGGTGGGTGCCACGGGCTAGAGGGAGGGAGAACTGGGGAGATGTTTAATGGGTATATATGTTCAGTTGGGACTTCCCTGGTGGTCCAGTGGTTAACACTCCGCACTACCAATGCAGAGGGGCCGGGTTGGATCCCTGGTCAGGGAACTAGATCCTGCATGCCACAACTAAAGATCCCACATGCTGCAACGAAGATCCTGTGTGCTACAACTAAGACCCAGCACGGCCAAATAAATAAATATTTTTAAAAATTAAAAAATAAATGTTCAGTTAGCCAAGATGAATGAGTTCTAGGGATCTGCTGTACACCATTCTGCTTACAGTTAACACTACTATATCGTACACGTAAACATTTGTTCACTGCCACGTTCAATGTTCTTCCTACAATTTAAAAAGGAGAGAATTTAGTCTCCCAAAGGACTAAATGTTGAACTTCAGTGGCAAAACATTGAACTTTGCGAAACCCTTATCACTTCAACTGTTAAATGGGGACAAAGCAGTAGTTACCTTACAGGGTTATCTGAGGACTGAATGACATAACCCAGGCAAAGTATTTGGCATCGTGCCTAGAACATAATAAAGGCCCAATTAATGTTTGTTATTATTGTTTTTGTGATCATCATCAGAAACATCCTTAGTACTCCAGTGCCCAGATAGGTTGCTAAGAACTGGTATTCCCCCATCACATACTCCCTTGCATCCCTTACAGCCATCTAAAGCTATATGACGGACAGGCAAGCCAAGATCTCCATCCCCACCTTGGAAGCAGGAATAGTCAATAACGCCACAATCTAATAAAACATGCAAGGGACCCTAGGGGTTGAAAACTCTTCCAACTGAAAATCATCAAAACAAGTTATTTTGTCATCTCTAACAACAGTCCAGCTAAAATGTCAACTGTGCTCTGATTCTTAGAATGAACAAAGCTTGAATCAAGTTTTGGAAAGTTTTCTGAGACTATCTGTATAGATATATAGGTAGATGGATATAATATGACACCATAATGTGACACTTTCCCTTCACATATGACTTTTTGCAGCAGGAGCATAAGAGGGCAATTTTTTTTTTTACATCTTTATTGGGGTATAATTGCTTTACAATGGTGTGTTAGTTTCTGCTGTATAACAAAGTGAATCAGCTATACACATACATATGTTTCCATATCTCTTCCCTCTTGCGTCTCCCTCCCTATCCCACCCCTCTAGGTGGTCACAAAGCACCAAACTGATCTCCCTGTGCTATGCGGCTGCTTCCTACTAGCTATCTATTTTACATTTGGTAGTGTATATATGTCCATGCCACTCTCTCGCTTCAGAAATACTGGAGGACTCCATCAGTTTTCCGAAGGTCCTCTCTTAATCCTTTGATACACAGATCACTCTCGTTTGAAGCACCTGTCATGTCAGCTGGACTGATGCTACCACATTCTCATCCACCAAATGCTTTGCATGTAATGAGAGCTGCTCTCCGGCAAAATTTTCATCCACATTATGAAACCCTGCATCTTTTGCAAGACTTGCAATTCCGCTTTGCAAGCGTTTGCATCATATTTGCATCACACTGTCGGCTACCTATAGCATCTGGTAACCTTTGAGGGGTGCCCAATAATGATGTGGGTGCCCTGGGGGACAATTAGGCTTGTGTAAACTGTGGGGGGGGGGTGGGGAATATGTGTGTAAGTGATGAGCTCATTGGTTATTTTTCATTTCATAATTTTTCTTCCCTACACAACTCGGTACAACATGAGCTCAGACAAAGAATTCCCAATTAATGGGATCTTCTAAACTTTGTTTCTAACTCTTGAGCACACAGGATATCATCTGGTGTGTGCTACACTTAATCCTCTTGGCTTGAGCTAGACGAAGCCAAGAGGAATCTCTGTCCACAAAAACAAATATTCTTAACTAAATCCTCCAGACGCTTGAGCTCTGACACTAATTTTTTTATTGTTTCATATGAATTATTTAGTTCAGACTTGCTGGAATCGTGTAAATGTCCAAAAATTGAGTTTGGTAATATTCTCAGTAATAATTCCCAATGGTTGAATAGGACTGAGCACAAAACAAAAGGGTGTTTAATAGGCATGGGGTCTTCATTACATAAGAATTTAGTATCCAACTCTTCACACAGTAATGAGTTTATATCTGGAAGCAAAAAGCCATTTATGATATAAAGAAGAATTCATAAGTGGATGGCCACTTATAAAATTAATTCCCATTAAAACCTGATTCCCCACATCATTGACACAGTTGGTGACCTGGAGCAAATCATTTCACCTCTCCTGTCCTCAGTTGCCCCACGTGTAAATTGCAGACAAAATTAGCCCAAATTGAAGACTTGTACATTAGCTGAGATGAAACCTGGTCAAGCTTTTCAATCAGGAAAGTAAAGTAAAAAGAAAGTATCTGAAAGCAAAACCACAGTTGTCTTTCAATATCAGTTTTTCTTTTTTACTGTATTGATAGAACAATTGGATTTTAGGTGGGTTGCACATTTCCAGGCTCCCTTGCAGCTAGGTGGGAATACGTAACAGTGGGATGGAGAAAAATGTGTGCAATTCCCAGCCATGCGCTTAGAGGGAAGGGGCATTTCTTTCCCACCTTCATTATCCTCTTTCCACAGGCTGGACTACAGACTTGGTGCTGAAATACCTAGAAGAGTGTTGACAATGAAAACACCTTAAAGATGATAAAGAAAAAAGATAGAAGAAACCTAAGACCATGAAAACGCCAAGGTTCAGAGCTACCATACCAGCCAGCACAGTTTCTTATGTGCAAGATAAGTATCTACCTCATTTAAGCTACAGGTATTTGGAATTGCTCCTCAAGCAGCTGAAGTATAACCTACCTAAGATAGTGTCATTTTCCTTTCATCTGCCACACAATTAAGTACACTTTCATTATGCATCTCCCATGTACAAGACACTGGAGGCAGTGTCGAGACGTGGCTCAGAATATGGGTTCTCAAGTCAGGTTAACTTTCTCCAAATCCAGCTCTACCACTTCCTGACAATGTGATAAGTGAAAGTGATTTAACCTATCTAAGCTGTGGACTGCTAATCTATAGGCTGGATACAATAAGTGTAGCTACCTCATGGGATGGATGTAAGGTTTAATAATATAAGATATAATGAGATAATGCGTGGAAAACATTTAACACCATGACACACTGAGCATTCAAAAAATGTTAGCTCTTATTATTACAGGGAAAGGTGTTTTCAGGGCTGGAAGAAGCCCTGATGCTAAGTTCAGTTGGAGGATCTAAAGCTAAGGTGATGCCATGGTGGACTCGTTCATTCATGTTTTTGCTCATCTGCTAAGTGGATTTCCTTCTGAAATGTGAACTTGCTTTCTCCTTGGAAAATTCCCAAATTTTCAGATGAAAAAAAAACTCTTACCCTTTAGATTCAGTTTGATTTGGGAGATGGGTGTTGAGGGTATGGGTAGGGCCAGGCAATAGTCTGCACCCACATCCTTCCGAGACAGCAAGGACTATACAGTTCCCATTTACCACCTGTGCCAGCCATGCACTGGCTCCAAATCACAGGAAACTACATTTCCCAAGCTGCTTTGCCTTCTGGGTTCCTGGTAGGCTCAGCCAATGGGAGGCACTGGTGGGAGACTGGAGGGAGGGAGAAAGCAGCAGCCAGGGTATTTCTCATTCCATCCACCCATCCTGTTTGGCAGTAGCTAAATGACCTTGGCTCCACATGTAGGTCCTGGCACCTGGGCTCTGGTAACACAAGCTTCTCTTTTTGTCCCTTTTCCCTAGGGATAGTAGTGACTTCCTGCTATTGGTAATCTCTGAGTTGCCTCATTTTTCCCTGTTTGCCTCTTTGGCTCTTCCACCACCTAGGGATTCAATTCCCTACATTAAATTCTCTCTGTTTGAAGGACCTTTAATGACGTCTGCTTTCAGTCCAGACCCTGACAAATATAACATGGTAAATCCAGTGCTGAACATGCTGCCTCGTATGTGCAGGGGGTTCAATGTACGTTTGTTGAATGAATCAATACTTGGAGCAGGAAGATGCTAATATCATCACTGAATTCGGTCCTGGGACCACTCTAAGGAGTTGTTTGGTTGAAAACACCTCTTATGGGGTACTCACGTCTATTCACAAACGCTCTCAGCTTGCTAAATCACTGAATTTACCAAAACATTCATCTTTCAAAACCCCATTGATAGGGCCTCTCAGGTGGCGCAGTGGTTAAGAATCCGCCTGCCAGTGCAGGGGACACGGGTTCGAGCCCTGGTCCGGGAAGATCCCACATGCCATGGAGTAACAAAGCCCGTGCGCCACAACTACTGAGCCTGCACTCTAGAGCCCGCAAGCCACAACTACTGAGCCATGTGCCACAACTACTGAAGCCCGCACGCCTACAGCCCGTGCTCCGCAACAAGAGAAGCCACCACAATGAGAAGCCTGCACATCGCAACGAAGAGTAGCCCCTGCTCACCGCAACTAGAGAAAGCCCGTGTGCAGCCACGAAGACCCAACTCAGCCAAAATATAAATAAATACATTTATTAAAAACAAAACAAAAACCCCATTGATAGTCTCATTTCCAAAGTAGTAAATTCCATACCCTCAGGTCCTGAGCTTCCAAAGGCAGTGAAGAATTTCTTCTGGAGACCTTCTCATTATAGGATGATCCAGCTGAGAGCAGAATACATGAGGGGGATGGAGGAGAAGAGCGTGCAGAAAAAAACCACAACTTCTCTGAGAAGCTATTTATCTCCAGACAGCCGTGACACTAGTGGAGATCAGCACAATATTTCAATATTTGTAAATATATATTTGGCCCCAAGAGTTCTCTCCCATGGTAACAGCTAATAAACCAAGCTGCCTGAGTTTATTCCTTCTGCCAAGGCATTCCACAGTCTGATTACATTGCTGTTTTATTCTAGTAAAGAAGAGAGAGGGGGAGAGAAAGAGAGAGAGAGCAAGGGATCACAGGTGACGGGAAAGCCAGGTTGATGAGGTTTTTTCATAGAGAGCCAGAACTACAGATGTACATTAGAATCAGCACGAGCCCTCTCCCTAAAACAGGAACTGGCCTCTTGACCTGGAGTTCCAAATTGTTTCGACACATCTGGCCAAGCAAGGGGCCACTCTACGTAGTCTCCAAACAAAGCCTGTAGGTGGTAAGTAGGTGGAACTCTCTCCAAGAAGGAGAAGAACTCCCAGGCAATCTCAGTGCTGTTGATCTCTGTGGACCACACTACAAGTGGCAAGGTGATCTTTTCATCTCTTATTTATGTTTGACAGTTAGGAAGCCCAGGACCCAAACAGTGAAGTGGTTTCCAGATGGTCGTTGCTAATGCAGGTCCAAGTAGGACATGGGTCCAACACATGTTCCACCAAAGTACGCCATCTTTCCAAGACAATGCCTTTACTCCAAATGCTGAAATGGGTACCCTGGAGTTTTCCTTGGGGATTATTTGACTTGCCTTATTAATTATTATTTCTTTTTTTTTTTTTTCATTTCTCCCAAGCCAACAATTCCACATCTTTTTTTTTTTTGCGGTACGCGGGCCTCTCACCACTGTGGCCTCTCCCATTGCGGAACACAGGCCCCGGACGCGCAGGCTCAGCGGCCATGGCTCACGGGCCCAGTTGCTCCGCGGCATGTGGGATCTTCCCGGACCGGGGCACAAACCCGTGTCCCCTGCATCAGCAGGCGGACTCTCAACCATCACGCCACCAGGGAAGCCCGCCCACATCATTTTTTTGTGATAACACTATAACTAGAATCATGGATTTTAGACTTGGAGGTGACTTTGAAGTTCAACCCCCTCTATAATAATAATAACAATATTTGCTATTTACCAAGCATACCATGTGCTGTATACACTTTTCTAAGTCTTTTGTCTATTTTATTTCACGTGGTAGCCTTGACCAAAGTGCTCCCCCAGAATGCTGATCTCACAATATACTCCATAAATTGAAGATTCTGTGGTCCAAAAGAGTTTGCAGAAATGTAACCTACTGGATCCTTCTCAGGGGGCAAAACTATCACAAGATGCACACGAGCATCTGATAGACTCTGGGAAGTTCTGCAGTTAAGAAAACCATTTCATTTTTTTTTAACAATTTGTTTTCCAAACATCTCTGTCCATGGAATCCTTATTTCCTGAAATCCAATTACCAGCCTGCTCCCATTCTAAATCAGCGAGAAAGTTCCATCTTGTATTATATGTTCCCTGGCAAATTTAATTAAGATGGAGAAGGCCTCCAGCATCTTAGAGTTTTCAGCAATCAGTTCTTAACGAGGAGCTGCTTAACCCTTTCTTAACCCGCAGAACGACGGCTGAGAATCCCTCGCTTGGTTAAGAGATCTAAGATCCTCTAAAGGAAGTTTCCAAGTGGGTATATGGAGGATCTGCAAACACATCACTTAATCCTCACCCTTGTCCAAATCAGCCTCAAATGCATTATAATCGATATTTAAACAACTACAAAAGTGAAGGTTGACCCTGCGTGTCCCTTCCCATCCTTCCCCGCAGTTCATTCGAGATATTATCTGTAAGGAGTAAACAGGCCCGTCCTGAAGTCTTGGCCACCCCGGTGTGATATCAAACAGCTGCTCACAGGCCGTGGCAGCAGCGCCCATATTTCTCCTGCTGTACTTACTTATAACAAGTTGAGCTTCCTTGGGGGAGGGGGGGTGCCGGGGGTGCCGGGGGGGCTCTCTTTGAAGTTCAAGGGATCAATCTGTATGGTATGCGTGGGAAGGAGAACACATTCATCTCTCATGGAGAGCATCTTTTCCACGAGAACCGAATCTTTCAGAAAGAAGAGGTATCGCTTAGCACTTCGAATAATAAAAACAGTAAGAATAGTAACCCACATGATATTTATAAAGTGTTTACTGGTGTCAAGCCTGGTACCAGAGATACTGTCTGGTTTAAGTGTTCACTAGAAGGTAAGAACTGCAATGGTTCCCTTTTTACAAATGGGAAAACTGAGGCCCGGGGAGGCTAAGTGACATGTCCGAGGTCCCAAGGCAGGTGAATGGTGGACTTAGGTGGGCCTGGGACTGATTTCTTAGTTCCAAAACTGGGGCGAGAGCAGATCTCTTTGCCGAGTGAGGGGTAAAAAAATGGGTTCTCCAAAAGTTCTCGTTACCCTGGAGAACACAGACTTGGTAGTTATGAGTGGAAAGAACATGAGCTCCAATGCCATTCTCACCTTTCCAAGCGGGGGAGGCATGTGCTAATGGTGGGGAGGAAGGGTCAGTCTCCTGGCCGCTGCACATCCCCATGGAGTTCAAGTTCACTTCATCTGCTCAGGAGAAGGAAACCAGGGGATTGCAGGTGTGGCAGTGAAGACACACAACACAAGGACAAGACCTGCCAAATAGGATGGAACCTCCAAAAATAGTGCAGAGGGAGCCAGACACTTTTGCTAGGCATTGTCTATGAAACGACGCATCTTTGTTGAGTGCTATGTGCTACCTGAAGGGACCCAAGAGAGAAGAAGTTAGAAGTTGCAATGTCGCTTACCTTGCAAACCCTAGTTATTTTCACAATACCCTATTGGATACACAGGTCAGCCCTATTCAGCAAGGGAGGGACTTACCCAAGCGCATGAACACCAGAAGGCAAGGATCACGGGGGCCATCTTGGAAGATGCCAGCAGCTCGCATCTACTCTGTGCCACCAACAGTTGTAGGAGTCTGAACGATACAGAGTTCCCAGTCTAGTGGAGGTGACAGGCGTTACTTATACAGTCACACAAAGAACTATGCGATTATGCATGGGACTTGGAGCTTGAACAAATTACATGATTTTCTTAGAGTGTGGAATAGAAAAAAGGCCCAGCCCTGCTGGGCAGGTATGCCCAGGGTTTTAGTTTCTGTCACCGATTTTCTATGTGCAAGAATTCAACCTCTTTTAGTGCCACTAGCCTCAGCTGGCAAATGGAGACAATGTCAGTGGCTGCAAGGATGTAAAATTACCCCCAAGTGACAAGACGGCTATTTCTGGAATGCATGGATACAAAATTAAGAAGCTCTGAACATTTCAAGAGAGGATTTGGGGGCAGGCAGATTCTTTCTTAAGGCTTCCTCTGTTGATATTTGTCATCAGCTTTGTCAAAGCTTTTGTGTATTCATTCAACAAACATTTATTGAGCATCTATTATGTGTTCTGGCCCCTAATACCCTGAGCCAAGCACTGGTAATACATCAGTGAATAAGACAAACAGACATCCCTGCCCTCATGGAGTTTATGATCTATGGTATGGCCAGCATATGGGGGGAAGGGGAGACTCAGCCAACCTGGCCTAAGTTTTCACTGAGGGTGTCCTGACATCACAGTGGATCTCCTGTATTGCTCAGCATAGTAGCCAAAACCAATCAGAAACTCCAGAAATGGAAAATCTCTGAATAAATCACCTTGCCACCATGGTAGCCAGAGGACAGGGGAGTACATGGGCAGGGGCATCTCAGGGCAGTGGGTTGCTCCCCTGATATTTTAACAACTGTAAGGCAGCATCACTGCATCTCAACTTAATATCAGCCCTGGCTGCAGTTAATCCTGGTCCCTGCTCTTGTTTCTTCAATTTCTCCCCCACTAAGGCCAAGCTATGAGCATCTCTTAGCTCAAAATTCAAAACTGAACCTCCCTGGGTGCTTCCCTGGTGGTCCAGTGGTTAAGACTCTGTGCTTCCGCTAAAGGGGGCACGGGTTCGATCCCTGGTTGGGGAACTAAGATCCCACAGGCCGTGTGGTGCAGCAAAAAAAAAAAAAAAAAAAAAAAAAAAAAGAACCTCCCTAAATCTATTCACTAAGAAAGCACTCAGTGATACCTGTTATGAGTTGAATTGTGTCCTCCTAAAAATACACGTTGAAGTCCTAACCCCTGATACCTGTAAAATAGGGTCTTGGCAGATGTCATCAGGTTGAGATGAGGTCATACTCAAGTGGGATGGGCTCTAATGCAATACGGCAGGTGTCCTTATAAGAAAAGGGAAATTTGAACACAGAGATGCCCAGGGAAGAAGGCCACACGCAAATGGAAGCAGACAGAGATTGAGAGATGCAGCTGCAAAGCAAAGAGTGACAAGGATTGCCAGCCCAGAAGCTGACCAGAAGCTGGAAGAAGCAAGGAAGGATTGTCCCCTGGAGCCTTGGGAGGGAGCACGGCCCTGCCAACACCTCGATTCCAGACTGCAGCCTCCAAACTGGGAGAGAATAAATTTCAGCTGTTTTCAGCCTCCCAGTATGTGGTTCTTTGCCATGGCAGCCCCAGGAAATGAATGCAACACCCAAATTTTGGAAAAGAGCTTCAGACTGATTTCTCACCCAACATTTCCATTTTACTGATGAAAAAACAGAGGAGACCCAGAGAGAGGAGGTCACATACCCAAGGTCATGAAGGAAATGTGTGCCCAAGCCAGGCCTAATCTCCCAGTCCAGAGTTTGGAAGATACTGGGTTTGTTTGGTTTTTTTTTTTTCTTCCTTGTCATCACCTGGCCCCAGTTGGTCTCAATGCTGTTATCATTTATTATTTCTGCAAGAAAGAAGGGGTTTGGGAGCCTGAGTGTTTTCTAACCCCACCAGGCGGTCTGTTTTTGCTGGCTTTGCATGAAAACGGCCAGGCTGTTGGCTCTGCAGGGTAACGGGCTGACTCGGGATGTGTTGTGTGTTGTAGGGACGATGACAAACTACTCCGGGAAGGGCACTGGACACCATCTAGCGAAGTGGACCAGAAAACCAAAGCGCATCGAGAACATCTACAAGCGCCATGCCGGGCACCGTCTAGCGAAATGGACCAGAAAACCACAGCATATCGAGAATGTCTACAAGCGCCGTGCAGTTTCCTAGTGCAGCTCGCTGCCAGGGTGCTTGTGAGCCCAGTGGGACTTTCAAAGCCTCTGTATCATTCCTCGAAAGGGGAGGGGGAGGAGGTAGAGTTTCTGCTAAAAGGCCTCAAAGATTCCATTTTAGGACATATAATTACAGGCTTTCATGCCAGTTCTGATTCAAAGGTGCAAAATTTTCGACATGCCCCAAAAGCATGAAGGAGGATGACCTGGGTGACAACGGGAGATGGAATGAAGACAGAGCTGAGTCCAGCAGGATCTAGGGACTGGAACCAGATCGAATGGGACTAGAGCTATGAGTGAGCCCCTTGGAGAGAGCCTGGGGGTGGACGCGTGGGACTCCCCTCCCCTCCAGCCATGATGTTGACCTTAAGGAAATGAGACAGCGCGAACCTTCCGCCCATCCTTGTAGCCTGAGCACTGCTCTGATTCAGGACAACTCAGGGGTCCCCTGGGCAGGCAAAAGGAATGCAGCGTGCGGAGGGTGCCCCTGACTTTGAAGTCAATGGGGGCCAAGTTGCAATCCTAGAACAATTGCTAATTTGTTGTGGGACAAAGTCGATTCACCCCTTCAAACTTCAGATTCTGCATTTGTAGATGGGACAGTGATACCTTCCCAGAAGGGTTATGGCGTGTAGCCCAGAAACATTCATTGTGGACCCTGAAATCAGACCACCAGGGGAGGGCATCCAGTGGTTAGGCCTCTGTGCTTCCACTGCAGAGGGCACAGGTTTAATCCCTGGTCGGGGAACTAAGATCCCACATGCCGCATGGTACAGGCAAAAAAGAAAAAATTAAATTAAATTTAAAAAAAAAACAAAGACCACCAAGGGACATAGATGGAGGCTCGCCCTCCTGCCAGCTGGGGAAGCTTTCGGAAGACTCCCAACTCTCTGTGTCTCAGTCTTCTCATCCCTGGCTCGGACCTGCGGTGGATACACCCACACTGTCTCCACACCATTCCCACACAGGCCAACCCAATGGCTTCCAACTGCAAGCACCTGTAATTCTTTGCCTGAGGGATTTCCTTGGCCCCTGGGACCCACTTGACCTGCACGTGGGGCTGGCGAGGAGTGCCAGGAGTTAAGACTCCAAGAGGACCCCTCCATCCACCAGGATGGGCTGGAGTTGACAGCTAACTACCCCAACTTCCTCCCTCTCGGGCGAGACAACTCTGGGTGCATCTGATGCAATCCCCCTAAGGATCCCCATGGAAACGTCACCCCAGTTGCCCACTGCAAGGAGGTTGATGTTATCCGGCAAGGGCAGTGGCTTGACCAGCTTCTTCCCTTTGCAGTGTTTCTTACTTCCTTAGGAAGCATCCTGAGATCTCCCAAATTAGCCACTTACAGTCAAATACTGTCTCAAGGTCTTCTGTAGGATCCTGAACTCAGCACTACATCATAGACTTGTTGTGAGGATGAAATACATGAACACGTTGCAGAGTTCTTAGAACGGCATCTGCCACGTGGCCAAGTCGTGATAAAGTTAGTCTGATTATTATGAGGATCGGAATAAGCTGGCTCATGGCACGTGTAAAGCATCTAAGCATAGTAAGGAAGCACTTAAACCATGGCTGTGCCATTGTACAGATGTGGAAACTGAGGCTCAGAGGCCCTGAGGAAATTTCCCAAGCTTGCATTCAGTAATGGGTAGAGTTCAGATGGAAGCCCTCATTGGTCTGCTCCTCAGAACATCTTTCTAGGGGGTACAAAGAGGCAAGACTGTGGCCATCAGGACAAAGGGTTATGCCCACTCCAAGCCTCCCTTTCCTTGGTCCACGGAGAACCCAGGAGCTTGAACAAAGACGGCTTTGGAGCCACAAGCCCCGCAGATAGGGGACATGTAGAAACAAAGCCATGACTCTAAGTCCTGGCCATTGACCCCTCCCCCAGCTATCCATCATCATGAACGGGAATTTTATGCACCCTCTACGCCAATCACCTCTTCGATGACCTCTCAGGAGGAGGGAGAGGCCCGGTGGCATCTGATGTCACTTGTGATTTAGGGTAAGTCACACTTAAGAGGGCATCTGAGGTTAAAGAACAAGGGATTCTGGGCCTGTTTATGAATCAGCAGGCTTGAGGTTTTCGCGATTCGCCTTCTGGAGCATGAAGCAATGTGACTCACTGGATCATAAAAAAGATCAAATAGCTTCGTTGCTAATAATTCTTCCCCTGACCCATTCTCTGGCACATTTGGTTTGTAAACAGAGTTTTAATGGCATCCCTTGGACATAATAACATCATTTCTTTATAGCACCTTGGCCGCCTCGCCACTCTTGGCTGTAATCGGGTTTAGGTTTAAACGTCCCTCATTTGTGGGAGCTAATGCTGTCTGGTGTTTTAAGAACTACTTAAGGCCAGGGAGATTGCCCTTTGAAAGGCTTGAAGCAGCCCATCTCAGAACACAGCACTCTGGTGAGTCCGGCCTGGAAGCCACGGCCTTTACCCCAAGACCAGCCTCAGGACCCCGAGCTCTGAGATTCATGATTCCTCCCCTGACGTCGCATTTCCAGGGAAACGCCTTCCTGTGAGGGTCCTTGGCGACCTCGAAGTTGGCCTCTAGAAGTGCTGGGAATGTCAAATGAGCTCCTGCTGCCTGAGATTGTTTTATGGGTAAGATAGGATTGTTCATTAACTAACCATCACGCTGAGATGGTCTGAGTTTGGAGGCAATAAGGGGGCGGCTTGGTGATCATGGAGTGGAATAAGGAAGAGGACGGGAGAAAAGAGCTGACGGGTCATTAAAGGGATGGAAAATCCCCCTTAGGACAGCTTTTCCTAAACTTTCGTCATTTCTGTACCACTCTACAATTTAAGCCAGATCTGAGCGCTCCTCTTATCATTACTTACTCGGTGTTTTTTGTTTGTTTAAATTAACTCACTTGATACACTTTTAAATGCTTGCCAGATATAAGAGGTAACCATAAAAAGAAATACGGGTCCACAATCCCTAATCCCGAACCCCAGCACCAGACGTGCATCAGAATTCAGAAATTTCCAGGGAGGTTACACAGCTTGTCCAAAGGCACACAGTTGTGGATCTAAACCATCTTCCCAACTCCAAAGCCTGGGACCTTTGTCCTCTGTCAGAAAAGCATAAACCGAAAGATATATACATCCCATGCCTTCAACCTGGGATGCCGCCTATGGAAAGGAGGGAGGCTGCGAAAGACGTGGATGTCAAGGAATCCCGGGTCTTTTGGGACACCAGATGCTACACACCTGGTCTCTAGTCCTAAGCCCAGGTCTTGCCAACAGGTGGGACCCTCAAAACTAGGATCTGAAGGGATTCCCCTCTTTTATCATTCCAGGAAGAGGAAAAAGAGAGTTTGTTTCCAGGCTGCTGTGTACTGCAGGGCCTGCTTGGCATCTGGGAAAATCAATCCTTCTGGAAGGAAATGAGGCAGGGCAGCCAAGTTCCCAGGATTATATCCCTCTCACCTGGGAGCCTTCTGCCAAATGACCCCAGGGAAGAGTCAGTCCAATGAGAGGCAGCCTCCCTCTCCAAGTAAAACTCACATCTGGGGTACCATGAGAGCAGCCATTCTCGAGGGAGGCAGAGGCAGCGAGAGGAAACCCAAGGGAACGTGGATAATAACAACTTACCTCTGAGGCACTTTTCATCTGGAGATCTCAAAGCCATTTACCGCCACCCAATTAATTTTCTCAACACCCACTACACCATCAGCCCCCAGAGAAGGTGTCATTATTGTTCTTTTATGGACAAGGCAACTAAGAGGTTAGTTGTCTGGCTCAGAGCCACAAAACTGTTGTAAGGCCGAAGCCAAATTTGGGATGATTGCCTTCCTCTGATCACAAGGAACTGGAAAGGAAAGATTCATTCGTCGGAGGGGGCCTGATTACCGCTTCGAGTCATTCATTTATTCATCATTCTTTCATCTATCCATCCATCCCTTCATTCATTCACCCATCTGTCCATCATTCCTTCCTTTCATCCATTTATTTGTTCATCCAGCCATCCTCCCATTTATTCATCCATTCATCCATTCATCTCCATTCATTCATTCATTTAGCAAGCATTGACTGACATCCTGCCATGCGCCAGGCATGGTGCAAAGTGCTGAGGACTAAAACCAGGACCAAGGCAAAGTCCCTGCTACCATCTAGTGATTTTCCAAATAATAGTTTTTCCATGACTATAAAATTTTGCAGCTTACAAATATATTCTCTTTTACAGATTCTGTGAAATAGAATCTGTAAAAGTGTTATTTCACTTGGTGATGTTTATTTCAATTTCCCAGATGAAGAAACTAAGGCTTAGGCAGGCCAGGTCACTTCGCAGCGTCTGGACCCACTGTTCCTGGAGCCCTTGTATGGATACGTTCGGCAGCACCCTTGTTGAGCTGGTCTTCCTAGTTCCTGGGAAGATCCCCATGGGGCCTTGATGAGGTGAAGGGCTTTGCTTATCCAGAAAAACGGCGTCTTGGGCTTCCCTGGTGGCGCAGTGGTTGAGAGTCCGCCTGCCGATGCAGGGGACACGGGTTCGTGCCCCGGTCCGGGAAGATCCCACATGCCGCGGAGCGGCTGGGCCCGTGAGCCATGGCCGCTGAGCCTGCGCGTCCGGAGCCTGTGCTCCGCAACGGGAGAGGCCACAACAGTGAGAGGCCCGTGTACCGCCAAAAAAAAAAAAAAAAGAGCGTCTTACCAATAACCTTTGAGTTGGTTAATGAAATAGCTAGATTGATGAAGATACTGGAGTGGACTTCATGGGAGCATAAAAATAGAACTTTAGTTATACCAGAAAAGCTGCAAGTCTGATGAAAATGACCAGGGCATTCAGATGTATGAGTTAAACCATCAAAGTAGGGCTGGAGGACAGCCGTACTGTCATCAGCTGATTTGGCAATTAATTTTGTTTCTAGTTTTGTATCTGCTCTGATACGGGTCAGTGATGATGGTCCCTTCTTCCACGGGTACCGACCACCTTTCATAGGTGGACCTATTTTCCTCTGTTGCAGCTTGAGAACACCAAGATGGCAAATGAGACAAGAGCTTCCTGGTCACTCCAGCCTTACGTGTCACTTAAAAGCAGGGAGAGCATCCCTTGGTGATATAACTGTCCAGCAAACCACGCATCCAAAGATGGTCATGTCAAATTTCTCTGCTAGATTGTGAGCCCCTTGGGGATGGAGCCATGTATGTCTAGTTTAGCAAACTTAGGATCCAATACAGTGCCTTTCATATAAGTGGCGCTCCACCAATATTTGTTGAATGAATTAATCAATGGAAGTAGAGTCATGCAGACAAAGTTCAAATTCTCTGGCTGGAGAGGAAGGTATCTATATGTCAATGTCTTCATTGATTTAAGAAGTAGAGTATCTAAGAGGATTAGTATGCTTCTGCTAACCAATCAACCCATTCCCTTCCCTTAAAAGATATTAACCAGGAATGGACTTGGCGCATAAAAGCGAGGGCATGCAGCCTGGGTAATCTTCAGTGACTCTTGTCAACTCCCTCCACTATGGGGAGAAATACTCTACAGGGACCAGAATGCCCCAGCCAGTCGGTTTGTCCTTCTTCTGGACATTCTGGAAGACACTATTCATTCATTCATTCATTCATTTATTCATTCACTTATCCATCCAACACTGACACATTCTTGTTCTGATACCACTTTTGCTAAGTTCAGTGTGGACAATCTATCTTCTTTCAAGTATCTTTTTAAACCAGGGCTCACTTCCTGCTTTCATTTAGGTATTTAGTGAGCACAGAGCTATGGGCTAGAGAGAATCATCCTGAATAATCCTAGGGAAGCTTAAAACATATATCGAAGGAGTCATTAAATTATATTATTTTCTATAGGCTTGAAATGTTTCATGATATAAAAATAAATTTTAAAAATGATCATCTGCTGGGCTTCCCTCGTGGTGCAGTGGTTAAGATCCTGCCTGCCCATGCAGGGGAGACGGGTTTGAGCCCTGGCCTGGGAAGATCCCACATGCCGCAGATCAACTAAGCCCGTGCGCCACAACTACTGAGCCTGCGCTCTAGAGCCCACAAGCCACAACTACTGAAGCCTGGGCGCCTAGAGCCCGTGCTCTGCAACAAGAGAGGCCACGACAGTGAGAGGCCTGCGCACCTCAGCGAAGAGTAACCCCCACTCACTGCACTTAGAGAGAAAGCCCGTGCACATCAACGAGACCCAACACAGCCAAAAATAAATAAATAAATTTATTTTATTTATTTATTTATTTATTTTTGGCTGCGTTGGGCCTTCACTGTTGCACGCAGGCTTTCTCTAGTTGCAGCGAGCAGGGGCTACTGTTTGTTGCGGTGCGCGGGCTTCTCATTGTGGTGGCTTCTCTTGTTGCGGAGCATGGGCTCTAGGTGCACAGGCTTCAGTAGTTGTGGCACATGGGCTCAGTAGTTGTGGTTCGCGGACTCTAGAGTGCAGGCTCAGTAGTTGTGGTGCACGGGCTTAGTTGCTCTGCGGCATGTGGGATCTTCCCGGATCAGGGCTCGAACCCATGTCCCCTGCACTGGCAGGTGGATTCTTAACCACTGTGCCACCAGGGAAGCCCAATAAATAAATATATTTTAAAAAAATAAAATGATCAGCTCCTTACAAACACTACCTAAGTCACATGATAAAAGGTCACATCCCCAGTGACAAACATGCAGCCGTGATAGGTTGTGATGAGAATATGGTAATTCATGTCTTGTGTGGCCTTCATCCCCAAAACCCATAACCCTAGTCCAATCATAAGAAAAACATCAAAGAGATCCATGTTGAAGGACATTCTACAAAATGCCAAGCACTACTCCTCAGAACTGTCAAGACCATCAAAAACAAGGAGAGTCTGGAAAACTGTCAAAGCCAAGAAGAGTCCAAGGACACGTGATAACTAAATGTAATGTGGTGTCCTGGGTGGGATCCTGGGACAGAAGGTGGACATTAGGGGAAAACTTAGTGAATCTGAATAAAGTATGGACCTTAGTAATAATAACATATCAATACTGGTTCATTAATTGCAACAAAGGTATCATATTCACATACGATATTAATTATGGGGGAAACTGGGTGTGGGGTCTATGGAAACCCTCGGTACTATCTGCATAATTTTTCTGCTATTAACCTGAAACGATTCTAAAATTAAATGTTGATTTAAAAAACAATCATCTGCATATATACAGTACCTTACATAAAATGGATAACTAATGAGAACCGACTGTATAGCACGGGGAACTCTACTCAGTGCTCTGTGGTCACCTAAACGGGAAGGGAATCTAAAAAAGAGGGGATATGTGTATACGTATAGCTGATTCACTTTGCTGTACAGCAGAAACTAACACGACATTGTAAAGCAAATATACTTCAGTAAAAATTAATAAAAAATAAAAGAACAATCATCTGTGTCATTGAACAGTGTAACAGAAAGTGAGGCAGAACCATAAGGGGGAATTGCTTTTCGGCTCTTTTAGTTACAATCCCACACAGATCGCGTCTTTCTGAGATTGGGTGGGCGTGACTGTGTAAGATCTATCCATCACCCATCCATTCCATTTATAGGTAGCTACTGAATTTTTCCTATTTCACACTTGCTTACTCTCCAGGATCTTGGGATACCTAAGCTGTTGACCGTCATCATCTTCCCAACAGAGGCAAGAATTTTATTGGGACAAAGCCATTCTGGGGACCCTCAGCCCATGCTGTTTGGGGCTCCTCCTCTTACATCCTTAAGCCCCAGCCAAGGGCTGGCTGTGCATCACTGGAATCCTAGCTCTCAACCTGGAAGGACAGACCAGCAACAAGGAATGAGGCCACACGCCCCACGCGGGAATCGTGACCCAGCCCCTCTGCAGTCACTAGTCATACATGATGTTGGGGTATCGCCTGCCCTGGTAAATATTTCCTGAGTCAGCGATCACCATGGAGCCTGCCAAGTGGAGAATCCCAAATCAGGCAGGCCACACGCCTCTGCATTAATAACCCTTGGCACTCCCCTCGCACCTTTCATCCAGGGAATCTCAAAGAACATGTCCATATGTACACTACCAAACGCAAGGTAGAGAGCTAGTGGGAAGCAGCCGCATAGCACAGGGAGATCAGTTCGGTGCTTTGTGACCGCCTGGAGGGGTGGGATAGGGAGGGTGGGAGGGAGGGAGATGCAAGAGGGAAGAGATATGGGAACATATGTATATGTATAACCGATTCACTTTGTTATACAGCAGAAACTAACACACCATTGTAAAGCAATTATACCCCAATAAAGATGTTAAAAAAAAAAAAGAACATGTCTAAACGTTCATTAATCTGGCCCACAACATCCCTGCTATTATTAAGCCCATTTTACAGATAAAGAAGAAAAACACCAAGTCAAGTCAGTTGAGCAATGAGTTGGTGGCTCCATCCCCAACAGAATGGCTCTGGGAGGAAGGAATCGAAGTCCACGAGGGGGACAGCTGGGCGCTCTGTTACCAATAGTCCTGCTTCTAGTTTCCAGGCAATCTGGAGAGTCTTGTAGAAGACACAAGGGAACAAAGAGGTTTTGGATTCAGATGGATTTGGGTTTGGGGACTGTGACTTGGCCGTTCACGTGTTGTGTGACTATGGGGAAGATGCATAACCTCTGGGTGCCCCGGTTTCCCTAAATGTGAAATGGAGAGTAGAAATTACCTTGCAGAGGATTGGGGGAGGATTCAGAGGATAGCATAGGTACCGCCAACTGGGGACGGGAAATGAGAAATTCCCAATCGGGAAATGAGATTCCTGCTGGAATCTGATGCCTGGGAGCCTCGTTTGAGCCTCAAGGGTGCAGTGGAGGGGCAGGGAACTCAGTGCTCCTGGCACAGGGTCTGTAGTGTGGGGCACAAGTGGTAAATCTGAGGAACAGAGTTTTGGGAATAGTTCCAGGAGATCAGTTAAGGTTTGATCAAGCCTTCAGCCACCAGCAAAGAGGCGGACTTGGAATGATGGTGCCGTGAGATTTTAAAGGGCAGCTGTTGGGAGGAGACGGCTCCTGGGGAAGAGGGGCTTTTCATCTTGTACCAGTACACACACACACACCCACACACACACGCACACACACTCCTAGTGCAAGGAACCATGTGTGCTCCAGTTAGTTCTAAGCAGTCAAAAATAGGAGAGAGAGGGCTTCCCTGGTGGCGCAGTGGTTGAGAGTCCGCCTGCCGATGCAGGGGACGTGGGTTCGTGCCCCGGTCCGCGAAGATCCCACATGCCGCAGAGCGACTGGGCCCGTGAGCCATGGCCGCTGCGCCTGCGCATCCGGAGCCTGTGCTCCACAACGGGAGAGGCCACAACAGTGAGAGGCCCGCGCGCCGCAAAATGGGGCTGGTTCCAGATGTTTTTCATCCAACGGTCAGTGAGGTGCATTGTGGGCTGGGGCACCTCCTCTTGACCACTTTACAGAGTGAACTTTCCACTCAGGCACACACCCTGAAAAACAGTCTCCTGTTGTCTCCCATCTCGCTGTTCAGTGAGCGGCCTTCCTCTGGGTGGTCACAACAGCTGCCTCCCTTACCCCTGTTTCTGGAGAACCGTATGTATCGTCAGTTCCTGGACTCTGTGGAGCATGGAGGCAGGGCAGGAGGGGAGAAAGAAAATGCTGTACAAGCTTCAGAAGAGACCAGGATCACCGGCACCTTCACAGAGTAGACTTCAATAAATGATCATTGAATTATACTGAATTTCTAAAGAGATCCCTCGTTCCTATACCCTCAAGAACTGGTCCAGGAAATCCCTCCAGCCAGACCTGCAGAGCAGCCAAGTCCTTAGGGAACTGAAAGCAGAAAGGCAAAGTCAAAGCCGAAGGGAGCAGCTAAGGGGGAGAAGGAAAACGGTAGGACCAGCTGGGACCGTGAGTGCGGAAGAAGGTGCATGAGAAACAGGAAAGTACAAGAGGGGACAGTCTCCGGATCCATAATACAGGGTTGTTGTGAGAATGAAACAAGACTGTGCCTGCAATGTCTTTAGCACAAAGCCCACTCGCTACTAGTTGGTGCTACGTAAATGCTAATAACTGTTCATATCAGAGTGGCAGCTTCGTGTCCTGTCGCCACCCCAGCCCAAGTAAATGCTTAAGGTACATTAAAAGGGGGTTGAGGATGAATGGGCAGAGCACACAGGACTTTTAGGGCAGTGAAATGATGCTACAATGATAGATACATGTCATGATGCATTAGTCAAAACCCGTAGAATGTATGACACAAGAGTGAGTCCGAATGGAAACTCTGGACTCAGGGTGATAGTGACGTGTCGATGTAGGGCAGGGGAGCAAGGGATCTGGGGGAACTCTTTGTACTTTCCACTTTTTTGCTGTAAACCTAAAACTGCTCAAAACAAAATAAAGCTTATTCATTTTTTTTTAAAGGAGGGAGGTTGGAATGGAACAGACAGGATCTGAGTAAGTGAGCTACACTCTCATTCATTCATGGAGCATTCATTAACTGAAAGCCTACCTGAGCCAGTTACGGTGTCAGGTGTGGATGTACAGAAGGCAACAAATGTGGGGGGCAGGGGGCAGACAGACACTCACACGTGCACAAATAAACAAGCAGAGAAATTTCAAAGAGTGGCAAGTGCTTTGGAGAAAATAATAGGGCAACGGGGGCAGAGAATGGTGACCAGGTGGCGTCTCAGGGTGGCTGGGAAGGGCCTCTGAAGAGGTGTTATTGGAGCAGAAACCTAGGTGATGAGAAAGAGTTGACTGTGCAAGAGCTAGGAAGATGGCTGGATGCAGTGGGAATAGCAGACGCAAAAGTCCTGAGACCAGAACACGCTTGCCACGTCCAAGGGACACGTAGGATGAGGGGAGGCGAGCCCTGAGTAACTCCTGAATCAGAGGCCGAGAGCAGACACCTTGTTCCCATGGCAACCTCCGGGCAGGCTGGTTACCCTACTGGGTCTGAGGTGTGAGAGCCAGGTCTGGGAGGGCGGATGATGCATCGCTGTAAGACCTGAAGGCCAATGAATAACTCCGTTTCCAATTTGGGGCACAATGGCTTCCCACACGGGCAAAGGATCTGAATTAACACTATCTGTCGCAGAAGCACATGATGCTCGCTCTGTTTTAAAACCTTGGATGACAGAAACGTAAAGCCATATCCCATGAGCTGGGTACCATTTGAGACAGAACATGTCACAAACAAGATGCAGCAACCCTCACATTCCAAGCAAGATCATGGTGCTGGGATTTCACATTTGTTTGTTTTTTCACTTGGGAAAGTGAGGAGGAAAGGATGATACGATGTCTAATTAAGAATGAAAAAAAAATCATTTAAAAGTAAATTCCATAATCAACGCTGCAATCCTAAGTCTGCCTACAGACCAAGACTAACGAGTAACGTGTAGAAATGAAAACATTTTTGTCTTTGGGTGTAAGGGTTAGGAGTGACTTTTTTTTTTTTTTTGGTAAAATATATTTTTTTTAATATTGTCTCACCGTCATTGTAATTTAAAGGAAAAAAAAAAAAAAGTTTAAACACACTCTGGCAAATCCAAATCTCTCCCGGAGATGAAGTTGCAGCAAGGAGGCCATTTCACAGCTTGCCTTAATTTTGTTTCATTCTTCTATACCCGAAGGAGGTTGTTCATCTCTACCTGGCTACAGAATTGAATAGGTGTGAAGTCCAAGCTGATAGCAATACATCACTCCCTATTGAACTTCAAAGCGGAGGCTAAACTGCCTATAAAAATAGTTTTCATACCGGGCCTTAATCTCTTTCATACATTTTCCTCTTTTTCTTTTTTTTTTTTTGAAGTTTTACCATCCCTGGGGTGAGGTTAAACACAGTGATAGTTAAGCACTTCGTGGCCCCCAACAGCCAGAGCTCTCAACGTGTTAGTTTGGGTTCATCATGAGTCCAAGCCTGAACCTGATCAGAAAATTTTATCAGAGCTATTGCTAACAAGCTTCTAATGAATAAAAATACGCGCTCGGGAAAACCACAAAAGGGGCTCGCCATAAATGTGTGAACAGGATCTATCAGACCTACTAAGAGCGCATAATTGAACTGTATTAGAACGCATTGCTTCAATTTCCACTGGCTTCAGTCCTTAAAGACATGCAAGAAAGAATCTAGAAAGAGCCTGGTGTGACAGGGCCCTGACTGCAAAACTCCCTTTCTGTAAATAGCAGTCTTTACTGAGGATAGAAGGGTCCATTCATTACCGCGTTCTTGATATTATTTGTTTTTATTATGAATGAGAATAAATTACAGAATATGAGCTTCTGAAACTGGCAAGACATTTTTATTAAAAGAGGAAGTCAAGGGACTTCCCTGGTTGCACAGTGGTTAAGACTCCGTGCTCCCAATGCAGGGGGCCCGGGTTCGATCCCTGGCCAGGGAACTAGATCCCGCATGCATGCCGCAACTGAGAGCTCGCATGCCACAACTAGGGAGCCCGCCTGCCGCAACTAAGACCCGACACAACCAAATAAATAAATTAAATAAATAAATGTTTTAAAATAAAAAAATAAATAAAAAAGGAAGTCAAGGTTTCCATATACAAATGTAGGAGCAAGTTGTAAAGAATAACAATAATAATAATAACAACAACACACAATTATACCCTGCGTATGATGTGCCAGGAGCTACCCTAAGTACTTCTGTATTAATTTCTTCTTATGACAACAATTTGAGGAAGTTATGATCATCTTTTTTCAGTTGAGGAAACGGAAGCACAGAGAGGCTAAACAACTTGCCCAAGGCCACACAGCTACCAAATAGAGAAGATGCAATTCAAGCCCATGCAATCTCATCGAGCGATTCTTAGAGAGAATCATTATCCAACTACCTTCATGATCACTGATTTTGCTTCTGCTGATATCATGACTCTTGATACTTTCTATTTGTAGCTTGCCTTACAGTGTGTGAGATGTTTTTGCATATCTGTCCTATCTACCTCACTGAATATGACAGAAATAAACTGAGCGGAAATCATGTCTTCCTTTCACCGAGAAGAAGAATAAAACCCAAAGACGTTAAATGAAGTTGTAGTCATACTTAGAAGCTTATATTCAGCACCGCGGACCCGTCTCAGCATCACAAGACTTGGGCATGAGATCAATGTTATAATTAAGTTATAAGGAAATAAATCTCCATTTTCCTGGTTGGATGTGTAGAAAAGAAGTAGGAAGGCCCAAAATAAATTACACTGACTTCAAGCTAAGAAAAGGAAGAAGCAGAAAAGGACCCTTCCCCCCAGGGTCATCCATTTCCAGATTGGATCCAAAATGGTGGCCGTTGTGAACACGTAGAGAGGTAGCGTGCTCAGCCTTTAACTGGCCAGTCGCAAAGGGTCAGGAGAAAAGGGCTGAGAAGCGGGGTTTGGAGACAGCCTTTATGGAGTAAGTAATGACTGTGTGGAGTGGGCAACTCCCCCAGGGAGCAGAGAAAGTTGTAACCCTGAGCATATTTGAGGAAGAGGGAGACAGGCACTTATAGGAAATAAATGATGTGTTCTCGGGGCGTGAGACAGGCTCATATGAATTGCAGACATTTCTGCTTTCTGCAGATGCTGCTTTTAAACAGTGGGTAGGGTCTAGAACTAAAATGCTTGGAAAAGAGACAGGCTCGGGTTGATGTCCCCTTATTTTTGAGTCAGGGCCCACCCCTTTGAAAGCATCGTCACTGGCTGAGATGAGCCCAAAACACTTGGAATAAAACTCCCTTCTCGGGACTTCCCTGGTGGTCCAGTGGCTAAGACTCTGGCTCCCAATGCAGGGGACCCAAGTTCGATCCCTGGTCAGGGAACTAGATCCCGCATGCTGCAGCTAAGAGTTCACATGCTGCAACTAAATGATCCCACATGCCATAACTAAAAAGATCCCGCATGCTGCAACTGAAGATCTCGCATGCCGCAACTAAGATCTGCGGCAGCCAAATAGATAGATAGATAGACAGATAGATAGATATTAAAACAAAACCAAAAAACTCCCTTCTCCCTCGGCCCTGCCTTTTTCTCCAGCATCTTTGCCCAGTGATTTCCACAGTAATGCAAATCTGCTACTATTTTCCCTTATGTATCATTTCTTTCTAGTTTCTTCACCTTGTTACTTGCTGTACCCTCTCCCGACCTCACCTCCACCTCCACCTGGAATGATGTCTTTTTCCCTGTCTCATTACTCAAGGAATCTCTGAGTTGTCACCACCTCTAAAAAAAAATCCTTCCCCTGTTTCCCTAGGCAAATTAGAATGCTTTCTCCTCCATCCCCTCCCAGCCCAGCACATTATAACATCCCTAATTTAGAGTATTTGTGTCATCATTTTGCATTCATTCATTAGTCTGCCTCCCCCACTAGACTGAAAAATCAGAGGGTAACACCCCAGCACAATGCAGTTAAGAGTACAGACTCTGTGGTCAGACCACCCATGCGATCGAATTGGGCCTCAAGCAAGTTCCTCAATTTCTCTAAGCCTTGATTTCCTCATCTATAAAATGGGGAGAATAATACTGCTTACTTTACATAATTGCTGTGAAAATCAAATGAGATCATGTATTTTAGCAAAGCATTTAGCACAATGCCTAGCTGTAATTATTAACAATTTATCTTCAAATCCCATGTCTAGTGCTGCAAAAGCCGTGGAAAATACGTAATACTTAATAAATATCAGAACTTAAATAAATAAATATTAATACTTAATCAATACTAAATAAATTTTAATACTTAAAAATGCTAAGTGCAATTAACAGGGGCATTTAGTTTAGCAGAAAATCTTTTGATCCCAATTAAAACTTATGGAAAAACAGTATGGAGAATGGTTTTAAAAGTATCAATTCTCTTGACAAAGCCAGAGACCCCATGAGCCCTTGTAGCCCGTGAACAGCTTTCATCCCAGCTCTGCTAATACTAGAAAATATCTATTTTTGAGGTTAATCCCTCTGGGAAGTTCTACAACAGCTCCTTCAGAATCACCTCGTCCAGTTTTGCGCAAACAGTCACTAGCGTATCCAGAGAAATGTACTAGAGCAGCAGAAATGGTCAATGAGGTGATAGTCCTGAGAAGAATTGAAAGGGAGCATGAAATCTGAGGAAGAGAAAAGCTTGCTACACACAGTTTAAGACTGTATCGCCCACAATAGTTGGAATTGTAATAAACGAAAATAGGGGAGAGTTTATAATTGGACTTAAGGAAGTATTAAGTATCCCCAGTGATAGCACCAAGCCATCCATATAGTAAATTATACATCTATTTTTGAGGATGTTGATTACAAAGAAGTTAAAGAATATATTCCTTGGTTTGGGGGATTTATAATCCCACATAAAAGACAGTACATAGACTAAAAGGGCTATGGAAGGTGGGGTATTGCTGGGGAAGAGTAATGGACCTTGGAAAACTGACTTAGCCTCTCTGAGCTGCAGTTTCTCCATTAAAGCCTTCAGTGAAAGTCAAATCAAATCATGTAAGGCAACATGCCTACTTAGCACAATACCTTATTTAAGGGACACATTGAGCACTGGAGGCTACAGGCTCTTGGGTGGGGCAGACTCCAGGAGGGCTCATGCCCAGGAGCACTTCCCAGAACTTCTGCTGTCACTGTCCTTGTCCCTGTGGTGAGCCACAGCCGCCCGTCACCTCTGCAGGAGACCCTCCAACACTAGCAGATAAATTTTCCAAATGTCCACCTCCTATTTCCTCAATCAAGGCCAGAATTGAAGGAAGCTGGCCTTCAATCTCCAACCAGGCTGAGAGCACCATTTGGGCTCGAGAACAAATTGTATTGGAAAAGCAGCAGAAGCACTGAAATGAATTGTCATGAAATGAGGCTTCAAATGAAAGTACAAGGCCGAGTCTGGTCCTAATTGGCAGTGGAGTTACTCAGCCGTGTGGCTGACAGGGTCTTGGTGCTCCGGCCGGGTGTCAGGCCTGAGCCTCTGAGGTGGGAGAGCCCAGTTCAGGACACTGGTCCACCAGAGATCTCCCTGCCCCACGTAATATCAAACGGCAAAAGCTCTCCCAGAGATCTCCATCTCAATGCTAAGACCCAGCTCCACTCAACGACCAGCGAGCTACAGTGCTGGACATCCTATGCCAAACAACTAGCAAGAGAGGAACACAACCCCACCCATTAGCAGAGAGGCTGCCTAAAATCATAATAAGTCCACAGACACCCCAAAACACACCACCAGACGTGGACCTGCCCACCAGAAAGACAAGATCCAGCCTCATCCACCAAAACACAGGCACCAGTCCCCTCCACCAGGAAGCCTACACAACCCACTGAACCAACCTTACCCACTGGGGGCAGACCAAAAACAACAGGAGCTACGAACCTGCAGCCTGCGGAAAGGAGACCCCAAACACAGTAAGTTAAGCAAAATGAGAAGACAGAGAAACACACGGCAGATGAAGGAGCAATGCAAAAACCCACCAGATCAAACAAATGAAGAGGAAATAGGCAATCTACCTGAAAAAGAATTCAGAATAATGATAGTTAAGATGATCCAAAATCTTGCAAATAGAATGGAGAAAATACAAGAAACATTTAACAAGGACCTATAAGAACTAAAGAGCAAACAAACTATGACGAACAACACAATAAATGAAATTAAAACTTCTCTAGAAGGAATCAATAGCAGAATAACTGAGGCAAAAGAACGGATAAGTGACCTGGAAGATAAAATAGTGGAAATAACTACTGCAGAGAAGAATAAAGAAAAAAGAATGAAAAGACTTGAGGACAATCTCAGAGACCTCTGGGACAACATTAAATACATTAACCTTTTGAATTATAGGGGTCTCAGAAGAAGAGGAAAAAAAAGGGACTGAGAAAATATTTGAAGAGATTATAGTTGAAAACTTCCCTAATATGGGTAAGGAAATAGTCAATCAAGTCCAGGAAGCACAGAGAGTCCCATACAGGATAAATCCAAGGAGAAACACGCCAAGATGCATATTAATCAAACTATCAAAAATTAAATACAGGTCTTCCCTGGTGGTGCAGTAGTTAAGAATCCACCTGCTAATGCAGGGGACACGGGTTCGATCCCTGGTCCAGGAAGATCCCACATGCCACGGGGCAACTAAGCCCATGAGCCTACTGAGCCTGCACTCTGGAGCCCTGGAGCCACAACTACTGAGCCCATGAGCCACAATCACTAAGCCTGTGTGCCACAACTACTGCAGCTCGCGCGCCTATAGCCTGTGCTCCACAACAAGAGAAGCCACTGTGGTGAGAAGGCCGCGCACCACAACAAAGAGTAGCCCCCACTCACCGCAACTAGAGAAAGCTCACGCACAGCAACAAAGACCCAACACAGCCAAAAATAAACAAATAAAATTTTTTAAAAAATTAAATACAAAGAAAAAATATTAAACACAGCAAGGGAAAAGCAACAATTAACATACAAGGGAATCCCCATAAGGTAAACAGGTGATCTTTCAGCAGAAACTCTGCAAACCAGAAGGGAGTGGCATGACATATTTAAAGTGATGAAAAGGAAAAACCTACAACCAAGATTACTCTACCCAACAAGGATCTCATTCAGATTCGATAGAGAAATTAAAATCTTTACAGACAAGTGAAAGCTAAGAGAATTCAGCATCACCAAACCAGCTCTACAACAAATGCTAAAGGAACTTCTCTAGGCAGGAAACACAAGAGAAGGAAAAGACTTACAATAACAAACCCAAAACAATTAAGAAAATGGTAATAGGAACATACATATCGATAACTACCTGAAATGTAAATGGATTAAATGGTCCAATCAAAAGACATAGACTGGCTGAATGGATACAAAAACAAGACCCGTAGATATGCTGTCTACAAGAGACCCACTTCAGACCTAGGGACACATACAGACTGAAAGTAAGGGGATGGAAGAAAATATTCCATTAAAATGGAAATCAAAAGAAAGCTGGAGTAGCAATTCTCATATCAGACAAAATAGACTTTAACATAAAGACTATTACGAGAGACAGAGAAGGACACTACATAATGATCAAGGGATCAATCCAAGAACAAGATATAACAATTGTAAATATTTATACACCCAACATAGGAGCACCTCAATACATAAGGCAAATGTTACCAGCCATAAAAGGGGAAATAGATAGTAACACATTAATAGTAGGGGACTTTAACACCTCACTTTCACCAAAGCTGGACTAATCAACTAAAATGAAACTAAATAAGGAAACTTTAAGCTTTAAATGATACATTAAACAAGATGGACTTAATTGATATTTATAGGACATTCCATCCAAAAACAGCAGATTGCACTTTCTTCCCAAGTGCTCATGGAACAGTCTCCAGGATAGATCATATCTTGGGTCACAAATCAAGCCTTGGTAAATTTAAGAAAACTGAAATCATATCAAGTATCTTTTCTGACCACAACGCTATGAGACTAGATATCAATTACAGGAAATAAAATCCGTAAAAAATACAAACACATGGAGGCTAAACAATACACTACTAAATAACTGCGAGATCACTGAAGAAATCAAAGAGGAAGTCAAAAAATACCTAGAAACAAATGACAATGAAAACAGGATGACCCAAAACCTATGGGATGCAGCAAAAGCAGTTCTAAGAGGGAAGTTTATAGCAATACAATCCTACCTCAAGAAACAAGAAACATCTAAAACAAACAACCTAACCTTACACCTAAAGCAGTTAGAGAAAGAAGAACAAGAAACCCCCAAAGTTAGCAGAAGGAAAGAAATCATAAAGATCATATCAGAAATAAATGAAAAAGAAATGAAGGAAACGATAGCAAAGATCAAAAAAACTAAAAGCTGGTTCTTTGAGAAGATAAACAAAATTGATAAACCATTAGCCAGACTCATCAAGAAAAAAAGGGAGAAGACTCAAATCAATAGAATTAGAAATGAAAAAGGAGAAGTAACAACTGACACTGCAGAAATACAAAGGATCATGAGAGAAAGATTACTACAAGCAACTACGCCAGTAAAATGGACAACCTGGAAGAAATGGACAAATGCTTAGAAAAGCACAACCTTCTGAGACAGAACCAGGAAAAAGTAGAAAATATATAAAGAGACCAATCACAAGCACTGAAACTGAAACTGTGATTAAAAAATCTTCCAACAAACAAAAGCCCAGGGCCAGACGACTTCACAGGCAAATTCTATCAAACATTTAGAGAAGAGCTAACACCTATCCTTCTCAAACTCTTCCAAAATATAGCAAAGGGAGGAACACCCCCAAACTCATTCTATGAGGCTACCATCACCCTGACACCAAAACCAGACAAAGATGCCACAAAAAAAGAAAACTACAAGTCAATATCACTGATGAACATGGATGCAAAAATCCTCAACAAAATACTAGCAAAAAGAATCCAACAGCACATTAAAAGAATCATACACCATGATCAAGTGGGGTTTATCCCAGGAATGCAAGGATTCTTCAATATACACAAATCAATCAATGTGATAAACCATATTAACAAATTGAAGGAGAAAAACCATATGATTATCTCAATAGATTCAGAAAAAGCTTTCAACAAAATTCAACACCTATTTATGATAAAAAAAAAAAAAAACCTGCAGAAAGTAGGCATAGAGGGAACTTACCTCAACATAATAAAGGCCACATATGACAAACCCACAGCCAACATCATTCTAAATGATGAAAAACTGAAACCATTTCCTCTAAGATCAGGAACAAGACAAGGTTGCCCATTCTCACCACTATTATTCAACATAGTTTTGGAAGTTTTAGCCACAGCAGTCAGAGTAGAAAAAGAAATAAAAGGAATCTAAATTGGAAAAGAACTAGTAAAGCTGTCACTGTTTGCAGATGACATGATACTACACATAGAGAATCCTAAAGATGCTACCAGAATACTACTAGAGCTAATCAATGAATTTGGTAAAGCTGCAGGATACAAAATTAATGCACAGAAATCTCTTGCATTCCTATACACTAATGATGAAAAATCTGAAAGAGAAATTAAGGAAACACTCCCATTTACCACTGCAACAAAAAACACTCCCATTTACCATTGCAACATTTATACCATTGGAATAAACCTACCTAAGGAGACAAAAGACCTGTATGCAGAAAACTATAAGACACTGATGAAAGAAATTAAAGATGACACAGACAGATGGAAAGATATACCACGTTCTTGGATTGGAAGAATCAACATTGTGAAATAACTCTACTACCCAAAGCAATCTACAGATTCAATGCAATCCCTATCAAACTACCGATGGCATTTTTCACCGTACTAGAACAAAAAATTTCACAGTTTGTATGGAAACACAAAAGACCCTGAATAGCCAAAAAAATCTTGAGAAAGAAAAGCAGAGCTGGAGGAATAAGGCTCCCTGACTTCAGACTATACTACAAAGCTACAGTCATCAAGACAGTATGGTACTGGCACAAAAACAGAAATATAGATCAATGGAACAGGACAGAAAGCCCAGAGATAAACCCATGCACATATGATCACCTTATCTTTGATAAAGGAGGCAAGAATATACAATGGAGAAAAGACAGCCTCTTCAATAAGTGGTGCTGGGAAAACTGGACAGGTACATGTAAAAGAATGAAATTAGAACACTCCCTAACACCATACACAAAAATAAACTCAAAATGGATTAAGGACCTAAATGTAAGGCCAGACACTATCAAACTCTTAGAGGAAAACATAGGCAGAACACTCCATGACATAAACCACAGCAAGATCCTTTTTGACCCACCTCCTAGAGAAATGGAAATAAAAACAAAAATAAACAAATGGGACCTAATGAAACTAAAAGCTTTTGCACAGCAAAGGAAACCATAAACAAGACGAAATGACAACCCTCAGAATGGGAGAAAATATTTGCAAATGAAGCAACTGACAAAGGATTAACCTCAAAAATATACAAGCAGCTCATGAAGCTCAATATCAAAAAAAAAATGACCCAATCCAAAAATGCACAGAAGCCCTAAACAGACATTTCTCCAAAGAAAATATACAGATTGCCAACAAACACATGAAAGGATGCTCAACATCACTAATCATTAGAGAAATGCAAATCAAAACTACAACGAGGTATCACCTCATACTAGTCAGAATGGCCATCATCAAAAAATCTATAAACCATAAATGCTGGAGAGGGTGTGGAGAAAAGGGGACTTTCTTGCACTATTGGTGGGAATGTAAATTGATACAGCCACTATGGAGAACAGTATGGAGGTTCCTCAAAAAATTAAAAATAGAACTACCATACGACCCAGCAATCCCACTACTGGGAATATACCCTGGGAAAACCATAATTCAAAAGGAGTCATGTACCACAATGTTCATTGCAGCTCTATTTACAATAGCCAGGACATGGAAGCAACCTAAATGTCCATCGACAGATGGACGGATAAAGAAGATGTGGCACATATATACAATGGAATATTACTCAGCCATAAAAAGAAACAAAAATTGAGTTATTTGTAGTGAGGTGGATGGACCTAGAGACTGTCATACAGAGTGAAGTAAGTCAAAAAGAGAAAAACAAATACTGTATGTTAACACATATATACGGAATCCAAAAAAAAATGGTTCTGAAAACCTAGGGGAAGGACAGGAATAAAGACGCAGGCATAGAGAATGGACTTGAGGACACGGGGAGGGGCAAGGGTAAGCTGGGATGAAGTGAGAGAGTGGCATGGACATATATACAGCACCAAATGTAAAACAGAGAGCTAGTGGGAAGCAGCCGCATAGCACAGGGAGATCAGCTCCGTGCTTTGTGTCCACCTAGAGGGGTGGGATAGGGAGTGTGGGAGGGAGACACAAGAGGGAGGAGATATGGGGATATATGTATATTTATAGCTGATTCACTTTGTTATAAAGCAGAAACTAACACAAAAACAAAACAACACAAAAAAAATGACGTCAAAAAAACAAAAGAAGCTAGATGCAAAAGACGTCCATTTATATCAAGTTCATATGCAGGCAAAATTAATCAATGATGATAGAAATCAGAATAATGGTAGACCAGGAGGGACGTCAGAGAGACGTTTGGGATGCTGATTAATGTTCTAAGTCTTGATCTAGGCGGTGGTAACATGTGTGCTCACTTTATAAAAATTAATCAATCTGTACAATTAAGATTTACCTTTATTGTGTGTGTTATACTTTAAAAGTTTATTTGGGGGTGGTGGTGCTGTGATTAATTGGGAGATTGGTATTGACATATATACACTAATATGTATAAAATGGATAACTAATAAGAACCTGCTGTATAAAAATAAAATAAAATTCCAAAAAACAAAAATATAAAATAAATAAGTTTATATAAATAAAATAAGAATGAATATATTAGAGAGAGAGAGTTACACTGCATGATTTTTAATGTTCCTTACAGTTCTAACATGCTATGATTTTGTGTGAAAATGCTTTGAGAATAATAAAATCCTCTACAAGTAAAAAAATAAAAATAAATAAAGTAGACACCAAGAGACTTCCTTGGTGGCGCAGTGGTTAAGACTCTGCGCTCCCAATGTAGGGGACCCAGGTTCAATCGCTGGTCAGGGAACTAGATCCTACATTCATACCACAACTAAGAGCTCGCATGCTGCAATTAAGGAGCCTGCGAGTCACAACTGAAAATAAAAGGAGCCTGCCTGCCACAACTAAAACCAGGCACAACCAAATAAATAAATATATTTTAAAAGTAAATAAAAAGTAGGGCTTCCCTAGTGGCGCAGTGGTTGAGTCCGCCTGCTGATGCAGGGGACCCGGGTTCGTGCCCCGGTCCGGGAAGATCCCACATGCCGCGGAGCGCCTGCGCCCGTGAGCCATGGCCACTGAGCCCGCGCGTCCGGAGCCTGTTGCTCCGCAACGGGAGAGGCCACAACAGTGAGAGGCCCGCGTACCGCAAATAAATAAATAAATAAAAAGTAAAGTAGACATCAAATAAATGTTTCCACTATTGTGAATTGTGGGTATAATTAATAAAGCAGCAAAATGATGTGTGCCGCCTAGCCAGGAGGGTTAACACACCAAAGTGGGCTTTGGTAAAATGGTGTGCTCTTTCCATGCTTGGCAAATTCCAGGAAAAGATGGGCAACATCTATTCTGGATAGCTTAGAGAGTGGTAGATGCATTGGAATTCATGGAACTCCTGAAAACTAAACGTCCTTAGACCCCAGGTTACAAATCCCATCCCATGGAAGATAAAGAATGGACCACTGAACCTACCCCATGCCCCAGACTAGATTAGCCACCCCATTTTATACCATATGGCTTCCTCTTTCCTGGTAGCTCCATACCATTGGTGAAGTTTTTTATTTCACGTATCACACACTAGACTCCAGCTCCCCGTGAAGGCAAAGGCCACGCTGGTCTCATTCCCCATCACATCCCCAACATTTAGCCCGAACTGCCACACAGCGTGCTCCCCATAACGCACTCGCTGAATTAATTAAGTGGTCACCGGATGGAGCTTCCAGCTGTGGGTTTCTAGGCTCCCACTCCAACCATCTGACCAGAATTAAGAACATGAGCTTGATCCCAAGCAGAGGTTTCCAGACAGCACAGCACGTAGGCCTAAAACCCACCACGCCGAGGCTTTTGCTCCCTGGTGCAGCTCCCCAGTCCCACGGATCACACGTGTTTTGCACATGGAACCCCATTGACGTAACTGGGAATTTCACGGATGGAACAAATGAAGAGGCAAGGCAGCGGTAGATGTCTGCAGCACGAAGCTGTCAAGAAGAGATGTTTTGCGACCGGGGGGGCCAGAGAGTGTGCCCCAACCGCGAAGGGCAGACCGCATGCTGCCGGGGGGTGGTCACTGACCGGCCTTCTAGAACGCACGGAGGGATGACAGCTTGCTCTGCCTGCTTGGCCCCAGAGCATCGGAAGCTTGGGTGGGTTCCATAACGGCAGCCTGGCCTCCCTTTCCATCCCGCAGCTCCCTCCTCAGCCCTGGCCCCCTCCACTTCCGTCCCACCAGTCCCCAGACAAAAACAAAAGACCCATTACGGAGTTATTAGCTTCGTCTCGCATATCCCGTGGAGGGAGACAACTGCCAAGCCCACTTCGACTTAAAATGTTTAACAGATTTGCCCACATCTAATTTCTGTCACTGTGTTTACAGTACAAGGAACCCAGAGCAGAAAGCCGTGGAGAAAAGTCCTGGGGTTAGGATGGCGGGGGCAACAGAGGAGGGGGTAAAAAATAAATGCCAAACGCCTTCAAAGGCGACATTCCTCCCTGTGGTTTGCAAACACTTCCTCTCTCCCCAGCCATCCTGCAATCACGCTCCAGCATTCACCAGAGGAGTGTTTACATCTAACACCATTACCGGCAGGGGAGACAGGCGAAATTAAGGCCTCTGGTCTCTGTTCTCTGAGGCCCCATTATCTCTTTCCTCCCTTTACGTCCTTTCATCAGACGCCTCCAATATATGAAGGAGTAAAAGCCTTTAATGGGATTTTGAAGATCTTAAAAGCCAGGCGGTTTGTTTAAAAAGGAAAAAGACCAAGAGGGGAACATAGCCTGGGATCCCTGGGTCCACTTCTTGAAAAAGGGAGCAAACTTTGTTCTCTTTTTCTCCCCCCGTCTGCCAAATCAAGTGTTGGGTTTAAGGTTTGTCTTGGATGGAGAAGCAGACCACACAGAGCTGCCAGTGGACAGCCGCCTTTCCAGCGAGGCTGAGAATTGCCATCCACAGCACTTCCCGGGCCTGGCACGTCCTCTCCACTTCTCTCTCTCTCCCTCCCTCTCTCTCTCTCTCTCTCTCTCTCTCTCTCTCCTCTCTCTCTCAGAACTGTGTCCAAGGCCCAAATTGACACCAACATCCCCATCGTGGTTAGCCGAGCCTAATGGTGGCCGAGGGAACGAGATAAAGGGGAGACGACAGTCCAAGTCAGAGGAAATATTGCACGCTGGCAGATTCGAAAGAGTGGATTTAGGTTTCTTCACTTCCCCAAGGCTGGGAAAACCCCTGTCATACATGGCCACAAAGTTTGGTTAGGAGAGAGGCTGGGTTTTCCAAAGAAATAGTTCTCTTTGGTGTTCTCTTTCCATTTCACTGGGCCAATTATGCTCCGCTGAATCAGCACTGGATTGCTTGGGGTTTGTTGAGCCCTAGTTGTCTTGGGGAGCCATGATGGGGTGAAGAGTGATTTATGAGTTACACTGCATTTGAATGAGACTCTGTGTTGGGCTGGGCTGAGTTGAAGACATGGTTGGTTCGTGTTGTAATATCAGAGTGGAATAACGGCGTGGAATCTTGGGATGCCGTATATTACTTTGATCCCTGGTGCCACGTTGGCAGTGGTAGGGTTTCAGAAGACACACTGGTAGGCAATGCTGTGTTTGTTTCGGGGGGTTGTTGAGTTGGACTCTGACGCAGCAGTGGACTGGGGTGTCATGTTGGGAAAGCCGTGTAGTGAGACCGTCAAGCCCTGGTTTTGTTCACCAACGCAACTAACCGTCCCAGTAATAAAACCCAACCTTTCCTCCCAAGGTTGCCACGTGGCCCCTCTGCACAGAAGCTGAGGGCTTTCAGGAGACATGAGACAGAACTATGTCTCCTGAAATCCCGACGAAGACCTCAAGGTCATCACAGCCCAATCACCCAAACTGACCAGTGGCTGAACACCACGTCCAAATCCCCAGGACTCTTCTGCAAAGTGCTATAGGGTCTTTCATTACCACACTCCCCGGTTTCCCTCGCTGCAATAGCCTCCCCTCAAACCACATGGAGCTTCCAGCCAAATCTCAAGTCCTGCCTCTTCCCTCGTGCACTTCAAAAATATTTCTTAAACTCACTAGAACCTTCGTGGGAGGTCGTCCAGCCACAAGAGCTGGAGGCAAAAGGACGTGACCTCTCCCTTGCTTCACGGAACACTGCTCTCTGCACATCAGCCAACACGGTTTCCTCCCTTGTCCCAAACGAAGCTTCTTGTTCTGGGGGAACGGACATTTCCTACCTGGTTTCTATAATGGAACCAAGTTGTTCCACCTCCAAAGACGACAGCAACCATCACAACAACAGCAGCTCCCATGAATGGCAGCTTACAGTGGGCCACATGCTGAGCTAAGCACTGCACATGCCTCTTCTCATTACATCCTACCAACATCTCTGGGAGGGAAGTATTACTAGCTTTGTTTGACATTTTCAGAACAACCACTACGTAGTTCTACAGGCACTATTCTCGGACCTGGGGATGCAGCAGTGAACAAAACAGTTGAAAATCTCTGCTAGCCTGTAGGTTCTGATCTAGTGGATGGGGAAACTGAGTCTCAGAGACGTTAAGACAGTTGCACAAAGCCACACAGCTGTGAATAGCAAAGCTCAGACTTGGCCCCAGAACTGCCTGACTCCAAAGCCACAATTCAAAAGACAAACAAACCAAAAAAACAAAAACAAACGAAACACACACAAAGCCATGATTGTACCAACTACATATCCTTCCTTTATAAAAGCCACTCATGTGTCCTGTCAGGATGCACTGACTTACTTTGGTTTTCTGGTTTTTTGTTTTTATTTTCAGTATCAGCTACTCTGTCATGGCTGCCTGCTGCTTGGTCATCACCCATTAGATGTAAACACAAATAGCACTGCAGGCTCAAGTACCTTTATGGAGGGATGGAAGTTTTGAGACCAGAAAGAAAGGGCTGATGGAGAGAAAGAGATGCAGGCTCAATCCCTCTAGGTTAGAGCTGGCATCTCTGCGATCCAAGGGTCATTGACAGCGTGGGAAAAGGAACAAGGGGGAAATCCTGGCTGGTACAGTCCATTCCCAAGCCAGAGAGAACCGTCATAATGCAAAATATAGTACTCTACTTTTCAAACTGGGAAGAGTTTGCCTAGGGCTTCCCTTCCTCCTAGGACTGAAGAAGAGAAGGTTGGATTGTCTAGAGAGCAAGCCAAGCTTCAGAGACCATGGTCTAAGTCCCCATCGCACATTTTCGGGAGCCTAGGCCAGTCATTTTGCCTCTCTGAGACTCAGTTTCTTCACCAGTTAAATGTGAATATTCTTAACACCTAAGTGACAGAGCTATGATAAAGAGCCTTAAATAAGAATATATAGAGAAAGTGCTTTGCCCATTATAAAGAGCTAATGAGTATTAGATAATCTACCAGGCTGGCAGGAGCTAACCCTCATATTATGAACTACGAAATTCCAAGGCCAGGAACACTGAGAGGAGGGACAAGGTCTTCATAGGGGAGAAGAAAATCAAGTCAAGATTGTAGGAGAAAGAAAATGGGGTTCATGTTGCTATACCTGCTATATTGTAAGCCCTGTGGTTGGCATATATATATATATATATATATATATATACACACACACACACATATATGATTTCATTTGCGGTGACGATATTATCCCCGTTTTATGAATAAATAATCTTCAAGGAGGCAAACCAGCATTCCCATTGTCACCAGACCAAAAAAATGGAAACACCAGAATTTAAATTTAGAATGGCCACTCGCCAAAACCCAGATTTTTTTCCCCACTTTGTCACCTCATTTGCCCGAAGTACTCCCTAAAAGAAGACCTACTCAACTGGATTTACGTTTAAAGGCCTAACCTGTCTTTAGTATCCATGTCCTCAAAATAAACAGACCCCCCCAAGCCTCAGTTACACCATTTACAGAAGCCCCTACATGGAGTTAGTCGCCTCCATCTGAGTGGCTTCCCGGAGTCGGGCAATGAATGAAGTGACCCCCCCCCCCGACTCTCCATCTCCTCCGGTCTCCTGGTCTTTCCTCCCACAAAGAGGGTTTCCAGGCGTTCTGCAGGGCATTGTGAATACCAGGTGCCTCTTGCTGTATCCAGGTTCTAGAGTCCAGTCTCTCTAGATAAGGAATGGCGTGCTTGACATGACAGTGCTCCCATGTGTGCTGTTTGAACTCCATCCTCAAATTCTAGTTCTGTTTTCCTCTCCTCCATCGATGGAAAGGGCTCTCATTCAGCACAGGTTGCTTCTCGCAGACTGTCTCCAGATCCACAGATTCCCGGCTTCGGTCTCAAAGTCCTACTTCCTCCACTTAGTAGCTGGGTAACCCTGGGCAGGTCACCCAGATGTGCCTCCATCTCAGCACACGGCCCCACCCACCACCCAGCTTCCCAAATCTGCAAAGCAATCTTGAAACACCTGTCCCTCTATCTTCAGATCTAAGTCCTATCAAGCCAACCTCCCAAACATTCCTCAAATCCATTCACTTCCCTCCATTCTCACTGCACTGGCTTTCACCATCTCCATCCCTCTCTTGGATTTGGTCTTACTGCTTCCACTCTTGCTTCCTCCATTCTTTCTCCTCACTGCCACAGAGCAAGGCTTTTAAATATGCAGATGCATTCATGATGCCTCCACCTCCCTTCCAAATCCTTCAGTGGCTCCCTATTGCTATAAAGTAATGGGCCAAAGCAGGGAACCATGTCAGCTCTACCGTCTGGGTTCCTACCAGCCTCATGGCCTTGGTCAGATGGCTTACCTTCTCCGTGCTTCGGGTTTGCAATCTGCACCTATGGCTCGGGGTTGTTGGCGAGATTAAATGAGTTCATGGGAGTTCCCTGGCGGTCCAGTGGTTAGGTCTCAGCGTTTGCACTGCCGTGACCCAGGTTCAATCTCTGGTCGGAGAATTAAGATCCTGCAAGCCGCATGGTGTGGCAAAAAAAAAAAAAAAAAGACTAAATGAGTTCATAAAAGTTACTTGGAAATGTGTCTAGTGAACAGTAAAGACTCAACAAATCCTACCTATTTTATAATCTTCATCGTCATTATTACTATGCTTATTATTTGAATAATAAGCCCTTAGCATAGGATACAGAGGTTGGCAAGATCTATTTCTTACCTACCTATCCAAGTTTACCTCTGGTCTCACCCCTGACATTCTACACACCAGCCATTCTTAACTTCTTTGTTTTTTTAATTCAATATAGGGGCAATGATTTATGTATAAAGATGGTCACCACAGTGATGTTTATAATAAAAAAAAATTTTAAGGTAAATATCCATCAATTAAAAATGCTTAAGTAAAATCGTAGTATAATCAAGTATTTCAAAAACATTTTAAATTATGACTCTAATGAATATTTAATGACAGGAGAATGCTTATGATATGACAGCACATGAAAAATGACTTCAAATTGTATCTACAGCATTATTGCAATCTGAAGGAAATAAATCAAAATGTTTACCAGTGGTGATTTCTGTACTGTTATACGGTGATTATAGGTGATATTCTTTTTTCTTCATACTTTGCCTATTTTCCAAATTTTATAGAGTCAGCATGTATGCCTTTCATATTAGGGAGAGGGAGAGAGAGAGAGAGAGAGAAACTTGTCGCCTTTCTTTTTTTTGTTTCAGATGTAAATGTTCTGGTATTACAAACTCACTCCCCAGCCCACACACGTACAATTGCCACCGTTTCCCACCCTCCCTCCCTGTCCATGAAAACAATATTTCAATTCTGGTCTTAAACGATTGTATTGAAAACTTAAAGAAAAGCCAGTTCCCCTCCACAGGCTAACATAATTTGCTAGGCTCCTGTCTTGGGATAAAAGAAATCTTGAAATTAAAAACAACAACAACAACAAAAAACTACAGTCAGCTCCATTTTAGAACGAAATCCAAAACAGATTCAGTCGCAGAGGACAAATACATATTAAACTTTTTTAAATGGAGGTAAGCAAATCACTTTCATCCCAAGATTTTGGAGGGCTGTCCCTATTCGTAGAAATTATCACCTGGTCAACACACTGCATCTCTCAGGAACCCAGATATGCCTTAATGTGTTTTTTGGCAATAGTGGGGGGATGTGGTGTATGTGTGTATATCTTTTTCTCCCGGGTCCACCAGATGTTCTGAGATGCTTAGTCTCTGTCCCTGAGATGCAGAGTTGACCAGATGTCTGACATCGTAGTTTTTTTGGTTTTTTGGTGTATGTGTGTGTGTGTGTGCGTAACAGGCAGAGAAAGAGAGAAAAATAAAAGGGCAAAGTTCACTAACAATTTTTTTTTTCCTTTTCAAAGCAACTTTGATAACTCTCCATTCCAATAAGTTATGGCTTCCTCCCAACCTGCTTCCTTGGTGGGAACAGTAGGTTCCCATGCCAACTGGAATGGGGAGAGGGGGAGGCCGTGAGAGCCAGTTGATGGTTTGTCAAGATATGCACTCCAGCACCTCATTCTTCTAAGAATGTTTTTAAATGAAAAAGCTTTGCTGCTTAGACAAAAAGAGGAACAAATATTCTTGCAGAGAAGCAAAGAGCCTCATACTAAAGGATGCAGGATAGCATTTACTAATATATCATTACGAACCCTTAATGAATGAAAATATTATTCACATTTTCCTTTGATTTTATGCTTGGTTATGAAGCATTTCAAGAGGAGGGAATAAAAGAGACAAACACTGTGGCTGGCATTGTTACGCTGACGTTACAAATAACTGTATTTATGACGGTATTATACAGTTCATATATTTCCCTCTAATAGTGCCAATAAAAAGATGGTATTTTCCCAGCGTCTGCTCTCTGCTTATGTTTTATGTCTTACTTCCCTCAAGGGTCTGTGTGCTTTTAAGCAAAAGAGCTAATTTTTCACAGTGTTAGAGGGGAAGGGAAGTTGGCTTTCTGTCTGTCTACCACTCAACTGCTGTTTTCCTAGTAGCCCTCACAGGGCAAAATGCTCTTCTTTTCCTTTTAAAAGAAATGCTACACACATGTACATATTATAATAGCTCACAGTTTTTCAGAGTTCTTCCTACCTACCCAGGACCTGGGTTTTACACATTTCACTTCAACTGACCTTCAGGACAAGCTTCTGACCCAGGTACTCTGTGCCCATTTTAGGGATGAAGAGACTGCAATTCTTAGCAAGTTCCCCGTAGACACGCAGTGTGATCCAGGACTCAGAGCCCTCAAAGCCAATGCTGCAGACAACACTCTTGTGCTTTTCTGTCCTTTTGTTTTTTTCTCACTGTTGAGGTGTTCATTGCTTATGATGGATAAATATTCTTTCTTTTTTAATAAATTTATTTAGTTTATTTATTTATTTTTTGGGCTGCATTTGGTCTTCATTGCCGCGCATGGGCTTTCTCTAGTTGCAGCGACTGGGGGCTACTTTTCATTGAGATGTGCAGGCTTCCCACTGCAGTGGTTTCTCTTACCGCAGAGCACAGGGTCTAGGCATAAAGGCTTCAGTAGTTGTGGCACGCATGCTCAGAGTTGTGGCTCGCGGGCTCTAGAGCGCAGCCTCAGTAGTTGTGGTGCACGGGCTTAGTGGCTCCTCGGCATGTGGGATCTTCCCGGACCGGGGCTCGAACCCGTGTCCCCTGCATTGGCAGGCGGATTCATAAACACTGCTCCACCAGGAAAGTCCCATGATGGATAACTATTCTAACTGGTAGCAGAGAACTCGGTCTCACAGAGCCTTTAAGCAGGCACATATTCTTTTTAGATGGGACGGAAAGGCCAGCTAACTTTCATCAATAATACCTCTTGGTGTCTTCTTCCACAGGTCTAGCTGTGTGAGCTTGAATAAATAATTCAACCCACCTGAACATCAGTTTTCTTATAAGAGAGAAATATCACAGCTTAGTAACAACACAGAATATGAGCTTAAGAACTATGATACATTCACTTACATAATATTCACTAAGCCCTTCTTAGATGGCTGACAAGATACTAGATGCTGAGGGAACAGCAATGAAAAGATGCGTACAGTCTAGTGAGGGAGATAACTATGCAAATAGACCAACACCATTGCTTGTGATTAGTTAGTTCTTTGATGTAGTTACCGAATTGTTCTCTTTAAGTTTCTGACCAGCATCTGAAGCATTAACAGGCAAAATAAGTTCAGAGTTATCCAGAAATATTTCATCACAAATACTCCCTTCTAAAACAAACAAAACGAAACAAACACTTGTAGAAATCCATAGGGCTTCTACCAGGCAATTTAATGTATAAACTGTGGATATGTGAGTCAAACATAGTTTTAAACTATCATGGCAATGAACAAAGATTATCATGTCAACAAATGACTACCCCTGGTGATTACTATCTTTTTTTAATAAATACATACCTGCACCAATCAGCAAAACTGAAAGGTGGGACAGCTTACTACACCACGCCAGCCAGTAAGAAAAAAAAGAAGTATTTCTAAGTACTCAGAAAGACTGTACTCTTCAAGATACCCTCAGACCCTCTTTATCTTCAAGTCTCCATGATTCTATCAGGTACTTAAAACAGTTTCTCAGCCTGGGCACTATTAACATTCTGGCTAGATAATTCTTTATTCTGGGATATTCCCTGCTGTGCACTGTAGAATATTTAGAAGCATGCATGACCTCTATCCACCAGATCCCAGCAGCAGAGACGATCACCTCCCCCCACCCCCACCACATGACGACAACTAATAACATCTCCAGACATTGCCAAATGTCCCCAGGGGAGAGGGTGCCCCAAATCACCCCCCCAGTTGACAACCATTGGTCTAAGACTAAAAGCACCTCTATATTTTGGAGGAGTTAAGATCAACTTAGGATCTAGCCTAGTCTGGCCTGGTCCCTTCTAAGATACCTCTTCTTTCTTCAAGTCAGGGGTTAGGAAGGAGGCCATCAAATGTTTCATTCATTCATTCACTTGCCTACTCACTCCCTCGTTCAGCATACATTGGCGGAGGGTAACAGCAATTTGCAGGCATGGCCCAGTACAAAACCACAAAGCACATAAAGATGTCCAAACAAATGCTATCCAGGACATGATCTGAACTACCAAAGCTCACCAGAACACTTGAGGTCTTACCTTGACCCTGGCGCTATCTCTGGAGCCAGTGGTTTCCCTCTAGGACTCAATTTCATCACCTGTAAAATGGACTTGATGTGTGTGTCCCAAACATCCATCCTTTGGATGCTACCTTCAAAAGTTCTGCCATCCTCACCATCTGTATAATCACTTGCTTACTATATTTTTTCTTAAATCAATTCTTTTTATTTATTTACTCTCCCAAGGAAATTGCATATCACTATGACGTACATAAATCCAGTACCACGTCCGTAAATAAAAGGTAACCTTAAAAAAGAAATACAGGGAAAGCAAAACAAAGCTATTCTATTCCAGCTATACACTGCTGTCGATGGGAGGTTCACAGCATGGTGCCTATTCTCTCCATATTATAAAGTGGAGGACAGGAGAATGGTGAGGAGATGTTAAAGGCATACCAGGACCAAACTGGAAATTTCTCTGTGCCCATGAGAATCAAAGGAGGCGTGCAAAGGGGGAAAGCTCTTACTATGTGATTCAGAATCCCTTATTTTCATGTTCTTGGACCATCTTGAATCATGTATATCTGTCAGTGGCATGCATGCCACCTTTTGGGAAACACAAGATCAGCTGCGCCAGTCTAGTTCTTAATACCTTGTTTCACTGGCTTAACTGTGTGGCCTCATGTAAATGACTTAACTACTCTGAAGCTCAGTTTTCTCATCTATAGAATGGAAACACCATCGCTGCCCCTCAAAGCTGTTGTGAGCAGTTAATAACATATTTAACCTTGCTTTGATTTCCAAGGTTCTTCTTTAGATCTAACATCCTAGAAAAAAGCAATTCCCCCAATTATCTTTGTAGATGGCCTTTTGAGTCATGTTTAGGAGCTGGCATAGCAAAACAAAACAAAATAAAAAGTCTTTAGAGTTGTCCCCCCCAAGATTCATGTTGAAACTTAACCCCAATGTGATGGTATCAGGAGGTGGGGCTTTGGGGAGGTGATTAGGTCATGAGGGTGGAGCCCTCATGAATGGAATTAGTGCCCTTCTAAAAGAAACTCCACAGAACTGCCTGACCCTCCCACTACTTGACAACTCAGCGAGAAGATGGCCATCTATGAACTAGGAAGCAGGCCCTCACCAGACACCAAATCTGCCGGCACCTTGATCTCGGAATTCCCAGCCTCCAGAACTATGAGAAACAAATTTCTGTTGTTTAAGCATCACCTAGTCTATGGTATTCTGTGATAGCAACCTGAATGAACTAAGACAAAAATTCACCACCTTTGAGCTAGATGTTCTTAGCCAATCCCTTATGCCCCCTGAGCCTCAGTTTCCTTGACTATAAAATGGAAATCAGAAAGGCTTTCCTGCCTGCCTGCCCCTGTGATAAAAATCACATGGAATAATGAGAGCTCTTTGTAAATGGCCAAGTGACTGATACACATATCAGTAATGATTTCCGAGCTACTGGGAGTTAAGTGCACCCTTTCATGTGTTCTTAGTTGCACCCAGGCAGGTAGGGAAGAAATGCTTGGGGGCTGCCCCTGCTAAGGTGAGCAGCTATGAAAGAAGTATGTTGCAAGGAGGTGCCAATGTTTGGGGTAAAAAGTTCTGCAAGGAAACCAGAGGGGCCAAGATTAGTGCGGGGTGGGGGGGTGGAGAGGAGAGAAGAAATGGAAGAAGGTGTCAGGAGTGAGAAAGGGGTGACTTCGCAAATTTGCCCTCTGGCATCAGGATCCTTGGTGAGCTCAGCACTTTTGAGGTTCAAGTTTGTTTATTCTTGGCAAAATGCAACCGCCTGTTTCTAAGAGAAAAGTCTTTAAAAGGTTTATAAAATCTACTCAAAAGGCTTTCTGGACATCAAATAGCTCATAAAAAGGAACATTTTGATGAGTTAAGTGTAAATGAATCAGAAACATACGGATTCCATTTTGCCTAACCTGCCCGTGGATTTAGGAACGAAGGGGAAAACTCTCCAAGCCAAATTCTTCAGGGGCTTTTAGACCCCTGAAACCTTTGAAAGCCATTGGCAATGTTAAGCACATCCCATACAGAACTCTGCTTTGTCCTCCTGAATTTTGGTCTCCAGGAAAGGCCCCCGCTGGAAGATTCATTCTGAGGGAGAAAGGGAAGGAAAGGAGTAAACACAGCCCATGTACTCCGTGCTCGGAACTCTGCACTTCACAGTTACCATGCGCTGATGCCCTCCAGGAAGGGGACATACTTTATGTCACCCGAGAGACAGGAGAGCACAGAGGATGGTGACACCAAGGAGACAGGGTGCTCATCCCAGCTCCACCAAGGGCCAGCTTTGTCTATCTGGCCAAGTTAAAGTAATGTGCCTAGGCCTCAGTTTCCCCATCTGTAAAATGGAGCTAAAAGGGGCATCTAGGTAGAATTGTGGCAAGGGTTAAATTTTTACTTTTTTTTTTGGACGCATTGCACAGCTTGTGGGATCTTAGTTCCCTGACCAGGAGTTGAACCCGGGCCACGGCAGTGAAAGCACAATGCCTTAACCACTGGACCACCAGGGAATTCCTAAATTTTTAAATTATAAAACATCTCATCCAACACTTAGCACATAAATATCTGTTCAAGACTGGCCAGCATTATGATATACAAACCTTGTAGAGTGAGCACTGATGTTATTCCCATTTTAAAGTCCAAGAAACTGAGTCCAAGAATGATTCACTCACCCCAGGCCCCAAGTCCATTACAGCAGTGGACTCATGATTTAAACGTAGAGCCTTATGATTCCCAAACCAGAGGTCTCGTCACTCCACTCCACGAATTTCCCAAAAGAATCAAAAGTCTAGCAGAACCGGGATTTCCCTGTTGGCCCCGTGGTTAAGACTCTACGCTTCCACTGCAGGGGGTGCGGGTTCGATCCCTGGTCGGGGAACTAAGACCCTGCATGCCGCTGGTGCAGCCAAAAACAAAACAAAAAAGAGTCTAGTAGAACCAATCAAACTCCAGAGACCTGGAATTAATTTTCCAATAAGGTCTGTGCTGGGACCCTCACTCCAGCCTCATGCCGCGGTATCTAGAGATGAACTAAGATGGGCCTTCCTCCCAGACTTCTAAGGACTTTCCGGTGCCAAGACACTAGCCCTACACCCTCCATCAGAGGTGTTGAGAGATATCCCTGGCTCCAAAGTTTTGTTTTCTTGGTGTGACGGGTTAATGGAATTACAGGGAAGAAGCGCAAGATGAAAGGAGAGACATTTGGAATCACACTACATTTTCCATTCACTGTCTCTCAGACTGATGCTGTGTAATACAGCTGTAAAAATACGTAAAGCAAAATCTAAAGTAGAAAAAAAAAGTCTATGTAAATGGGCCAGGTGGATAACACTCGGCGTGTTGTACATGTTTCTGCACATGGTTTTATCAAAGGGGATAATTACAGCACATGGAAAATAGGATATATTGTTTCCATATGAGAGATAAAGAGGGAGTGTTATAAGTGATTAAAGGGACTTAGGGGTATAGAATGTTCTTGTAATGAGAAGAACTGCTCGTGTCCTAGAATTAGAGGGTTTCTTAGCAAGAATTGCAGAAGTCTTTCTAGTATACTATAAAGGGAAGGCTTCGAAATTCTTTGTAAGTTTGGCCAAACTCAAAAAGTTAGACTCACTCAGGCAGCCTCTCTTCATTTCCTGACTCTGTTTCGTCCAGGGATTATCTAGGCAGGTCTCTGCATCTCGCTGCTTCACCAATGAGCCCCACAGCAAAACAGCTGACGAGGTCAAGAAAGCCCGGAGCCTGATGACAAAAAGACGAACAACACAAAAATTGGGCAAGGACTTGCATAGACATTTTTCCAGAGAAGATATACAACTGGCCAACAAGCACATGAAAAGACGCTCAACATTATTAGCCATTAGGGAAATGCAAAACAAAACCATAATAAGATACCACTTCACACCCACTAGGATGGTTGTAATTAAGAAAATAAAAAATAACAAGAGTTGGCGAAGATGTGGAGAAATTGGAACACTTGCACATTCCTGGTGGGAATGTAAAGTGGAGCAGTTACTCTGGAAAGCAGCGTGGCAGTTCCTCAAAAAGAGTCACTGTAGGACCCAACAATTCCACTCCTGGGTATATACCCAAAGGAATTGAAAACAGATACTCAAACAAATACTTGCACACCAGTGTTCATCACAGCAAAATTCACAGTAGCCAAAAGGTGGAAATAACCCAAGTGTCCATCAACAGATAAGTGGGTAAACAGAAAGCAGTCTATCTATACACTGGACTCTTACCCAGCTATAAAGAGGAATGAAGTACTGACCCATGCTACAACATGCGAGAACCTCAAAAACATCATACTAAGTAAAACAAGCCAGACACAAAAGGTTACATATTGTACGACTCCATTTATATGAAATGTCCAGGATAGGCAAATCCACAGAGACAACAAACAAATTAGCTTTGTTTTTTAATTACCAAGGTAACACCTCTGATGGAGGGTGTAGGGCTAGTGTCTTGGCACCAGAAAGTCCTTAGAAGTCTGGGAGGAAGGCCTATCTTAGCTCACCTCCAGACACCAGCATGAGGTAAATTAATTACCAAGGGCTGGAAGTGGGAGGCAGGGAGGGGGTCAGGGAGGAAAAACTGCTTAATGGGAACGGGATTTCTCTTTGGGGTGACTAAAATGTTTTGGAACGAGATAGGGGTGGGGGCTGCACAACAGTGTGAATATGTACACTTTAAAATGGTTAATTTTAGGGGACTTCCTCGGCGGTCCAGTGGTTAAGACTCGGGCTTCCACCGCAGGGGCGTGGGTTCCATCCCTGGTAGGGGAACTAAGATCCCACGTGCCACGTGGTACAGCCAAAAAATTAAAAAATAAAATAAAATGGTTAAGTCAAATCAATATGCTCTATACCTTAAACTTATATAGTGCTGTATGTCAATTATATCTCAATAAAACTAGGAAACATTTTTAATGGTTAATTTTTTATAGTAAGCAATTTTTATTACTCTTTAATTTCTTTATAGATGTAGCTCTAGATGTATCATGCTTGAAGTGTGATATCAAGGGTTTTTTTGTTTTGTTTTGTTTTTTGGCTGCGTGGGGTCTTCGTTGCTGCGCATGGGCTTTCTCTAGTTACGGCGAGCGGGGGCTACACTTTGTTGCTGCGAGTGCTTCTTATTGTGGTGGCTTCTCTTGTTGCAGAGCACGGGCTCTAGGTGCGCGGGCTTCAGTAGTTGTGGCTCATGGGCTCTAGAGTGTAGGCTCAGTAGTTGTGGTGCACGGGCTTAGTTGCTCCGTGGCATGTGGGATCTTCCCGGACCAGGGCTCCAACCCGTGTCCCCTGCATTGACAAGCGGATTGTTAACCACTGCACCACCAGGGAAGTCCCTTAATGGTTAATTTTATGTTATGTGAATTTCACCCCAATATAAATAAATAAACAAATAAAAATAAAGGCTGGAGCCCAAGTTCCTTCCCTCCACCTGCCAAGACCTTGCATTAAAAGATCTTGGCCTCCAGCTCAATGCCAGTAACTCTAGTCTCCCTAGAGTTGGCCTCCCTCGAACTATAATTCCTCTCTTGGAACTAAGCTGGATGGGCCCCAATGGTAAGTAACCAAACTGGCTTGCTTCTCAGAAGGGTTTTAATATGATACGGCTGGCCAAGACATGGATTTTTGCAAACTTTTTTCCTTAAATCTTTTCCTTTGTTATCCTCAGAAAACTAATTCTAGCAGATATAGAGGGAGCTGGCCATTGAGAGCTTTGTCAGTCTCTGTTGCTGAGCAACCTGTCTTGATTGACCAGGAAATTAGCATCCATTAAGAATCGTGTGTCCTTATAACTTGGAGGTGACCTGCCTCGATGTTATTATAATAATAGATATAGGTTCAAATCTTTCTTTGCCCCTTACTCACTCTGAGCGTCTGGGCAAGACATTACCTCAGTTTCCTCATCTGTAAAATGGGCATAACTATACCTCAGGATGTTGTCATGAAGTTAACATAGCATTCATATTGGAGTTGCTCAAATAATAATATTCCTTTTCCCTTTTCACTATCCTAGCCTGGTCTGAGAGGTTTAAAGTGGAGATAATGAAGGAATTTCCTGGAGGTCTAGTGGTTAGGATTCCACACTTTCACTGCTGAGGGCCTGGGTTCGACCCCTGGTCAGGGAACCGGGATCCCAAAAGCCACACAGCATGGTCAAAATAATTAATTAATTAATTGAACAAAATAAAATAAAATGGGGATAATGATGCCCCAAAGGGAATAAAACAGACGTGAGAGGGCACTGAAGGTGTGGCATTAGTTTACTGATGGTGTACCATCCCAGTAGATCTGGAAATGGATAGGATCTCCCCGTCACTACACATATGGGAAAACTACAGCCCAGAGAGGTTGAGAAACTTGACAGATATCACACAGCAAATCACCCACAAAGCAAGAATTACAACTCAGGTGTCTGAAGCTCCTAAGCTGCTCGCTAGGCAGTGGGGTATGATCCATGGAGGAGGGTTCAGGTGCCTCCCTCCAACTGGGTATCTACCAACTCCTGCATGACCTTGGGCACTTCATGCTCAGTGGTATCGGCTCACACTGGGTCACTTGCAAGGTCAGAAAGAGTATGCTGGCAGAATAGAGAAAATCTTCCAGCTGAAAGCCACCAGTTTCCTACACGTCTCTGGTAAGCAAGAAAAGGAGAATTCTTTAAAAATAATTCTTTTTTGAATATATATTTCCCAGAATTTGTTCATTCAACAAATATTTATTGATTTTTTATTATGGGCCAAGTTCTGTTCCAGAAGCCAAGAACACAAGGTCCCTGTGCACAGAAAGCTTACGTTCAAGTGGAAAAGACAGAAACTAACAAGTTAGAGAAAAACCAACAGAATTTCAGATTTATAAGCACTATGAAGTCACTAACATGGAGAAACGCAATAAAATGTGCAGGGCATGCTAATTTTAATTAAGTGAGCAGGGACGTTCTTTCTGAGGAAGGGATATTTGAGTTGAGACTGGAATAAATAAAAGGAGCTGGCAATGACCTGAGGAAAGAGTATTCCAGTCAGAGTGAAGAGCACGTGCAAAGAGCCTGAGAGAGGCAGGAACGAATCTGACATATTTAAGAAACGGAGATGCTATGTGGCGAGGGTGGGGCAGGCTGGGGGTGAGGGCAACAAAGGTGGGAGGTGAAACCAGTGAGGGGGAGGTCTGAGGCCAAACCGGGCAGAGCCTCGCTGAACTTGAATTACATAAGAAACAATCTCACCATAAGCAATTTAACAATGCCGATAACAAAAGATTTAAAGAGATCATGGTCACCCATTATCACAACGTCTAGAGAAAACTGACCAGTGATATTCTGGTGCGTGTCTTTTCAAACATTTTATTTCATATCCTATCTTATAAATATATAGGGGACTTCCCTGGAGGTCCAGTGGTTAAGACTCTGCGCTTCCACTGCAGGGGACAAGGGTTCGATCCCTGGTTGGGGAACTAAGATCCCACATGCCACTCGGCACGGCCAAAAAAGAATTTTTATTTTTATATATATATATTTACAAGAGTAGGATCATATAATACATCCATGAAACTAGCTTTCCAATTTATTTTTATTGTGTGTTTATTACTTAATACATCATAAACATCTTTCCATGCCAGTTCACTCAGATATCACACCGAGTTCACTTGGACGCGGTGTCTGGGACATAGTAGGCACTCAACAATATTTGTATAAGGAAAGAACGAAAGAGAGAAGGAAGGAAAGAAGGAGGACGGGAAGGAGAGAAAGGGGAGGAAATAATTTTTAACAGCTGCTTCATCTTCTAGTGCATGATTATAGGTTAATTTCATAACCCGTCTCCTACTGTTGACATTTAGGGTGTTTCCACGTCTTCACTGCCATCAACAATGCTGCTGAGACATCGTCACCTCTGTCCTCACACCTCAGGATACTTCTCCAACCACATCCTCAGGATAATCTCTCAGAAGTGGAACTTCTGGGACAAACTGTGTATCTGTTTTTAAAGAACGTGCCCTCCGGAAAGATTTATCGGTGTGCCCTTCCACTGGCAGTGTCTGAGGATGCTGGCTTTCCCTCACTGTATAAAATGTCGCTTACAAAAGAAAAAAAAAAAAGCAGAGGCATCCAGGATGCGTTTACTGAGTGTCACTGGATTTCTGAAAGGTCATCTTATTTCACTCCGTCATGCAGGCATCTTTTCCGACCTAGAGGATGGGGAACTTGCTCTTCTGATACTCCCTCCTCCTTGGGACATTTCCAAAGTGAACCATCTCAGACTCTGAGAAATCAGGCCAGTTGACTGGGGAAACTCTTTTCCATTTCTGGGTTTGGTGTTACTAAGAGACCTGCCCCAGATCAGATGCTTCCTTTCCTCTGCAAAATTAAGAGGTGCAAAAAGATTCCCAGTGCTGACTGCCAGGCCCTTTCATAAGTCACTGGTTTTAATATTGGCTTGGCAGCTCCGATAATGATTTCTTCTTTTAAAGCCTAGGACTTGGAGGCAAACTGCAGAATGTGGCCATGAACTTAGCCATGAACCTCACAAACTTAGCTTGGCTATGAACCCAGCTATGAACCTGGCCATGAACCCAGCTATGAACCTGGCCACGAACCTCGTCTGAGCTGCGATTGTTCACAACACTTCACACATCCCTACCATCTTTTAACCAAGACACCTTTCCATGGCCATTACTTTGGTCTCTCCACCCTCCTGCAAGGAAAACTTCAAAGTTCCCAAATGGTAGAGGAAAGAAAACTGAAGGCGAGGCTTGCCCCAGCTACAAATACTCTGGGGGTTGATATTACTAATTAAGATGGAGTCTTGATTATCTTTCCAAGAAAGATTTCCTTTAAAATCTTTCCATATAGGAGAAATACTATCTTTTCCAGTTTAGAGATAAGGAAACAGAGGCCCAGAATGGAATGATGTCTTTGACCCTGGTCACACCATGGTCAGCGGCAGACTCTGAACCGGAGTCCGTACCTCTGGTCGTCTGGTCCGTGTCCTATGAAAGCATCTACTCTCCTGTGTGCTTCAAATGTTCTCTTCAACATGACCCTTCCTCTTTATTCCTTTTCTTCTTTTTTTTTTTTTTGTTTTTGATCGTGCTGTACAGCTTGTGGGATCTTAGTTCCCCGACCAGGGATCAAACCCAGGCCCTCGGCAGTGAAAGTGCGGAGTCCTAACCACTGGACCACCGGGGAAGTCCTGACCCTTCCTCTTTGGCATCAAGGAGTTGGGAAAGCAGACAGCCAACACAGGAGTTTGCTGTGGACGAGCTGGAAAAGCTAGACCTAGATGGAGAAAATGGAAGCAAAACTATATTCTGCCATTTCACCAACCCAAGAACGGTCTAGAAGTAGCACTAGTCTAGACGTAGCGCTCTTCCTTTGCTTTCTGAATTTTTTTTCAAGGTTGCTTCCCCATATCTGCCACAGACCCAGAAGGAAGGTGTGATGGGTCGGTGTGGTCCACCCCAGCTCCGAGAGGCATCCCCATGTTCCCCATGTTCCTGCACTGCTCTGCGATGCCAGCTGTGTCGTAAGTCTAGCAGACCTGGGAGATCTGGCACGGGAAGGAAGCAGAGCTCTGTTCGGGGAAAGAAAACCCTGTTTTCTTGGGGGAAAGGATGGGGACTTCTAAATCGTAAGCCTTATCTACAGGCAGCTGTGGGACACTGGAGGGGTGTCGGGGCGGAAGGGACACAGTGCCGTGGCGAAATGCTTCCAACGAGGACCTGCAGACATGCCTAAACACTCAGAATAAATAAATAAGAGCAAACTCCTCCCTCCTGCGTTAGGGGAAAAAAAGGAAAGGGAAGAAAAGTAAGGGAGAGTTTATAAAGGCAGCCCCTCAGACCCTACAGCCCACTAGTCTCAGCTATTTTCCTGCCGTGGGTTGGCCGTGTCCCCTGTTCATTGGCCCCTCTGCCCTTGTATTTACCTGCTGTTTATTATCTATACCTGAAAGGCCAGGAGCGGACCAGAACTTGGCCTTTGTTATCAGATGCACATGAAACAAACTGTTAGTGCTGGAGAGGCCGGGCTGCCTTTTCACCCAGCTCTTCCTTCCCAGCCCCCCATTCCTTGCCTCACCCTCTGTGCAGCCAGCCAGCCGACAGGAAACTGCACACTCCAAGAATCGAGCACAACCCACTTGTGGTCCACATAACAGAGAACCAACCTCATCCGGCTGAGCCTCCCTTTACCTTGACCCAAGGAGGGGGTGAGTGTTCGGTGAAGTTGTCAGAAAATGCCTGAAGAGTCTTTGGGAGTATTCACTGTCTTCCTTAAGAGATCTGTTGTATCCTGTGTGTCAGGGACCTCGATGGCTACAGGAAGTATGACCTGGCCAGGTGCCGTGACTTTGATGAAGAAACTGAGGTTTAGGGAAATTAAGTAACTTACCCAAATGTCACACCAAACAAGTAGCAGAGCCAGAATTGCAAACCAGGTACTTCTGGGCTAGAGCTTGTGTTCTGGAGCCATGGGACCCAATATGGTAGCCATCAGCCACGTGTGGTTACTGAACTTGCCCAGGCACACAGTTCCTAAGTGGTGAGAGCAGGACTGCGACCCAGAAAGTCTAGCTCCTGGCCACCCCTCTTAACCTTTGTGCTACCCGCCTCCAGTGAGCCCTACCAGAGTTACTGCTGAAGCTCTTCTAAACTCTTGTGCTCTTAGACAAGATGCAGTGGAAAGAGTTGGGTTCTAGCCCCAGCCCCACCTCTTCCCAGCCAGACAAGGCACTGCCTCTCCTGGACCACAGACTCTCCACCCATTAAATGAGAATATCGATAACATCAGGGTTTTACAACCAGCTCTGCAGTATCCTAGAATCCAGAGAGAGAGAGAGGGAGAGGGAGGCTTCCAACCCCTACTTCATCCAGGGCCTCTCCTGGTGGGTCTGTTTTAGAAACTGTGCTACTGATCTCGTTTGCCGGGGAAAACAACAATGTTTGAAAACCACTAAGTCTTCGAGCTTCTAGTGCCTGCACAGTGAGTGGAGAAGAGAGGGAGAAGGTGGGCGCTTGGAGATGGAGCCAAAAGGGAGGAGGCTCCGATCTGTTTCTGGGTCATCCATCCAAGTCAAACACCAAGTGAGCTTTGTTTGGAGCCATGGGAAGATGCGAGCCTGGCTCCACTGGGGTAGCGGCGGGGAAGATGATGGCATCAGGACAGAGGGGCCAGAGGGGCCCACGGGCAGAGCCAACAGAGCAGAAACCAGAACCGTGTAGTGTGCTGTGAGTCAACTCACTGCATCTTCAGCCCCCAACTAGCCAGCTCTTCTTCCGTGCCTGCCATCCCATTTTACAGATGATAAAACTGAGCCCCAGAGAAGACACATGACCTCCCAAGGTCACTCCTTCTTCCACAGATGCGCTCAACACATATTCACAGGGCACCATCCAGATTCTCAGAGGTCACAGGAGACCTGGGTCCCTTCTGTATTTAGAAGCTCTAGGGAACATTCACAGATGAAGAAAAGTCAGAACAGGATCACACACAAACCAGGGTGTGACTTAATGTTTACATGTAACAAATTAACATATTGAACACCATCCCAGGAGCAACAAAGCAATGTCATTGTGCTATTTATGAAGTAATTAAAAGATTTATAAAAAATAAAAGGATGTTGGGAATTCCCCGGTGGTCCATTGGTTAGGACTCCGCACTTTCACTGCCGAGAGCCCGTGTTTGATCCCTAGCTGGGGAACTAAAATTCCACTAGCCGTGCAGCGTGGCCAAAAAATAAATAAATAAATAAAAATCAAAGAATGTTCACGTATCAACAAGTGATGTGCTCCAAGTATAGAACACAGGTTTAGAGTCATGTGACAAATGTCACCTCCTTTCAATGCTGTTGGGACATTTCCGTGTGCCAATACACAACTATTTGGGGATAAACTCAAACATCTAAATTCACAACCTTTTATGAACGTGAGGCTGAGATGAAATCACCCCTCGGGCATCTACTTTAAACCAAGCCTCGCTGGAAAAAGAGGAAGCGGGGAACAGGACGGGATTCTGGGCTCCCTGAGCACCCAGTCTACTGGGGAGACTCATGGGTACCACGAGGCAGGGGCAATCCAGGATGCTGTGCTGGGGGAACTCTATGCTGGACAAGCAACAGCACACCAGAGGAAGGGACAACTCCCAGCCCAGAAAGCCATCCCCCAAAGCGCCGCGGACTTGGGGAAGCTGATTCCGCTTCCCTGATGGGCTGCCTGCTCCCAGACCCTGTGGCCTCACGCTCCCACCATCCGAAGCCACGGCAAGTTGCAGGACACGGGGGACAGATGTTTGGGGAGGCCAACCCGGACAGTTTTGCAGCCCCATGACTCAGCGACCATCTTGCCAAGACACAGGCTTCCTCCCTAAGAGACCCCCGCGTACCCCCGACACACCCCACGTCCACAGAGTCAGAACATATTAGAGCAAAGTTTTGCTCCCTGGAGCCTCTCGTCTCGGCAAAGCCAACTAATTCAGATTTAACCTCCCTCTTAATAGGCCGAGTTGCTGAGCCTTCTAATTAATGCCACATGTTTCCCTCAGCTGTCATCCTGAATAAATGTTTACAAAGCTATTAACGTACTGTATTTGTAAACCGGGACGGCTTGGCTTTGGGGAGTCATGTGGTATGCATTTTCTCCTCAAAGATGGAAAAGGCTTAGCAATAATAAATACATTGTTTTGCAGGGATGGGAGCAAGGCGTTGCCTGAAAAAAAAAAATTTATTGCGAGCTTCCTGAGACAGCGTGGCTGTGTGTACGTGAGGAATCGAAGCTTTGGCCGAGTTCAGAAGAGCTACAAGGGGCCGGATTTGGCCCAGGTGGGGGCTTGGAGGGGAAGAACTCCAGGGGCAGAAAAAAACACTGGTTTGAGATCCGGAGACCTGGACGCTGGTTCCAGCCCCTTTGCTCGCCAGCTTTGTGACATCGGGCCAGTCACCCTTCCTCTCGGGAACTCAGTTTGTCCATCTGGAAAATGGGAGGTTGGGCTCTCCAAGGATTTTCCATCTTGGATCCAGGATTCTAGTCTTGATTTCTCCTCTACTCTGACCTCCAGAGGACTCCTGGAAGGGTCTTGTGTAAGCTCTTCAAAGGGACACCATGGCCCTAAAGATAAAGTCCTAATATCTTAACATAAGACCCGAGCCTCGGCATCATCTTCCCCACTTACTTCTCCAGCCCCATTTCCCATCCCACCTGCTTCATACACTAGCAGCCACGCTAAACGCACTGTCACTTTCCCGAAAGGGTTCCGCTGAGTCTCACTTGTAAGCCTTTGCCGGTGCTGGGTTCTCCACCAGGAGCTCCCTCTTCACCTCAATTCCCTTTTTTTTTTGTTTTGTTTTCTGCGGTACGCGGTCCTTTCACTGTTGTGGCCTCTCCCGTTGCGGAGCACAGGCTCCGGACTTGCAGGCTCAGCGGCCACGGCTCACGGGCCCAGCCGCTCCACGGCATGTGGGATCTTCCCGGACCGGGGCACGAACCCATGTCCCCTGCATCGGCAGGCGGACTCTCAACCACTGTGCCACCAGGGAAGCCCTCAATTCCCTTTTGACCTGGCCTATTTCTACACATTGTCCGCATCTCCACTTACCTCCCACTTTCCCTTGGCAGCCTTTCTGGAACTCTCGGGTCCCTCACAAATGTACCAACAGGACCCAGAAGGTCTCCTGCCTCAGGGGAGTGTTATCTATGGGTCCACCCATAAAGCATAAGAGTAAGCTCCGAAAGAGCGGGGATGTTGTCCATTTTATTTGACGCTGTGTCCCCAGTGCCTTACAAACAAAGAGGACATTTTTTTTTCCTTTGGCCAAGCCATGAGCCTTGCAGGATCTTAGTTCCCCGATCAGGGATCAAACCTGTGCCCCCTGCAGTGGAAGCATGGAGTCCTAACCACTGGACCGCCAGGGAAGTCCCACGGAGAGGACTTTGAGTGTTGCTGTTGAATATGAAGTGAAAGGTGTTGGGGGCAAGTTTCCAGCACAAACGATAATGGAGGGATCTTTTAGACACTTTCCAGCTCCAGGAATTTTGGCCCAGATACATACCGTCTTGCAGTACTCTTTCCATTTCTCACCGGATTCATAGTAATGGGCTCAGAGAGGTTAAGTAATTTGCCCAATGTTATACAGCTAGTCTGGGACAGAAGCTGGGATTTGAACCCAAGACTTTCAGTCTCTAAAAGCCCAGACTTTTACCTACTGTGATATTCAATCCCTCTAGCAGTGCCACAACCCCTGCCCACTCCTGGCACCCATACAAACCCACCCACCTGAGTCTGGCCTGATACCCCACACTTGCTGATATAAACGGCTTTAGCACTGTATCCCACTTCTTTTCCATATATTTGTCATGACGGTTACTTAGGATGTGCTCATCGGGACTCTGGGTGTAAGTGACAGAAAGTCAGCTCCAACTGACATTAATCAAAGCGGGGAAGTGGAAGGATAGTAATTCTCCTATTGAACCACAGAAAGGACAGGCAGGAAACTAGCTTTAGGCATGCCCAGAATCAAGGACTCAGACCTGGCAATCCTCTGTCTCCACTTCCTTTCAAAGCCAGCTCCCACCAGAAAGCTGGAATTGTAGCTGCACTTGAATAAACAACAACAAATTCTTCCCTATCAGCTCCATTGTAAAAATCTTAGGGAAGCAATTTGATTGGCCGAGCCTGAGTCACATGCTCCTGCTTGGACCAATCACTGTGGCCAAGGTAGAATACAATGATGCTCGGTCCAGAGCCCCATGCTTGTTTGGAGTTGGGGAGAAGCCGTTTGCAAAAGGCTGGGGTACAGCCCTTCATTCTCTTGGGGCTCTTCATTTGATGAAGAGAGGCAACTAAATCAACACACAACTAAAGCTCCGTGCACAACAGCTACCCCAGAGCAAAGCAAAAAGGGGCTTTGTTTCCAAGTGAACTTTGTAGAGCACTGTCTGTGGGAAGGGGAAGAAGAAAAGTGAGGGGGTCTACGGAGCAATGAAAGACCCAAATGTGTTTGGGTTTGCTCACCTTTGCATCTAGGACGCCTAAGATAGTGCCTGGCACATAGTAGGTGCTCAATAAATATAAGTTGTAGGAATAAGTTCGTGAATGAGAGCAATACGTGTTGGCCGAGCAGATGAAAATGTCTCTGCTTCATCGCAGGGTTCAAGAGTCAGACCAGCATGGATTCAAATCTCATTTCCAGCACCTCCAAGTTGTTCAACTGGGGGACGTCACGTCATCCATCAGAACCTCAGTTTCAGCCTCCGTAAATGGGAAACAACATGCCTACCTCCCACTGTGGAGAATGGAATTAAATAACCTCTCCAAAACACCTGGGATGGTGTTGGGACACCATAACTGTCCCATCTGTGGCAGTTATAAAAATTATAAAAATGTCCCACATATAATTATATAATGTCCCACTTATAATTATAATTATGTAAATGTCCCATTTATAAAAATGTCCCACTCCCTCCCCATTGGGCAGTATAGCTTGCCTCTTCGTTCAACAGCAGTTTTATATATTTACTTGTTTCAGTTCAACCCTTGGAGCACAAGAAAAAAAAAATGAAGACAAGGGTTTTTGTAAGAGCTGGTGTCCGTTACAACAAAACGTGATTTTCCTACAGACTCTCCATGGTGAATTGAAAACGGCTTGAACTGGTTTCATTCCAAGCAGCAGACACAATGGCTGCCGACCTCAAGGCTTTTCGGAGGGAGAGCTGGCCCCGCAAGGGATATTTGGATGCTCTGGGCTTGGCTGACTATTTTAAAATGAGTGTGAAATACCAACCCGATTGAAATAGCAACACTTCTGAAATGGTTGCCGATGTCCTCTAACACAAAACCCGAAGAACGTACGGGGTCCCCTGACACGTGCTCTCTGCACTACATACGCCCAGTATTTTGATCCCTGAAGCCAAGAGCACGAGTTTTTCACAGATATTGGCAACCACCTGAAGGTAACACAGCAGAAGCCAGGCCAACAAGGATGTTGGAAATATTGTGAGGGTTCTTTAAGTCCACGTTCCCATTTTTTGCTTTTTCTTTATTTCTTTGGATCCATCCTGTCTCCCCTACCCCCTTCTGTTGCTCTAGTTCTCTGTATCCCTCCCTCTTCCATGACGATGGAAGGAAAATATTTATCCCCACACGTGAGTATTAACCACACAGAACTCATCACCAAACAAACAGAGAAACGATTATTCTCGATTCCACTTTAGACAACGTTCCTCTCTTATATTCCTCCCAGTCCCTCTTAGCAAACCGTCTCTGGAACGTGTCTTCTGGCTCTCCTGGGTTCAGGATTCCTGGGCTACAGGCTCAGCAAGGCCCCGGGTTCTCCTGGCTCCATGAAGACCCCAGACTTCACATCCAGCCTTTTGAGTCCTGGACGCCCCTTGAATGTTGGTGGGGAGAAGATCACCAATGTCCTTTGCTCCAGGAACCTGAGCTGAGCTGGCTGATTGGTCCCACTTAAAGTGTGGGCCGAGGCCAGCTTCATGGGCAGGTGACTACCCCGCACTCAGAAGGGCCCTGACGTTGGTTTAATGCTCTGCTGTCACTGTCTTGAAATTCTTAATAATTTTTGAAGGAGAAGTCCCGCGTTTTCCTTTTGCATTGAGACCACAAAGTACGCAGCCAGTCCTACCTGAGACACATACCACCCGCTGTACAGGAGACGATTTTAGGTGCTACACAGTTTTCTTAATTTAAGTAGTTATGTACACAGTTCTATACGTGTTAAATGTGGAACTAGGTCAACACACCCCTACTTTTGTGGCTATTATTACTTACGAGGGGTTAAATTTATCTATGGAAAAAAAGTGAGTCTATTTAAAGAAAAATAGGAGGTGAGTTAACCGCACTTGCTACTCAATTGTGACAAAAGAATCAAAGGGAGGGAAGCAAGTGAATAAGTCAAATTTGAGAACTGCCGACTTAAAGAACCCCCAAAGCTTTCTCCCCAGTACCACCAAAGCTCTGATCCAAAAATATTACCTTGACCAACTAGCCACAGTGCCCAGAGTTCTTGCACTGCTGCTTTTCAGAAGGTAGCCTAATTCACTGTGTGCCTTTGCGCAAGTCCCTTCATCGCCTGAGCCTCAGTTTGTCCATCCATAAAATGGGCCTGCTCTTTCCTACTAGGAATATTGGATTCTCCTGAGTTAAACCAATGGTTTGAAAATGCGAGTCCTCGCACTGGCTACATCTGAACCACCAGAAGAGGTCATTAAAAAAACGCTTGTCCCCAAACTGCAGCCTTGGAGATTCTGATTAAGTAGGTCAAGTGTAGAGTTGGGGGATAATTTTAACCAACCTCCTCAGTGATTTTGATCAGTGGCCAGTTTTGAGAAACACTAAGCTGAACTATTGAAAATCGTGCATTAATCATTCAACAAACACTTGCCAAATACCCCTCCGGGTCTTGCACAGTTCAGGATAACAGAGAATTATAAGATCTCAGCCCTCCGGGATCCTACAATTTCAGATTGCAGAAAGAGTTTGAACTTGAGATAACATCAACTTCCTGTGTGCCAGCTCCTATTAAAGAGTTGTATGTATATGAACTTTGGCACATGGGATTTCCCAAAAACCACTGCAGCGTATTGCCAGTCCCATATGCCTTTCCAGAACTTTGCCACTCCCCCATCAACCAAGTGGGGTTTTTCTGCTCCCCTTGACACTGGGCAGAATTTCTTTACTTCCCTGATGAGCAGAAAACAGCAGCAGTGACCCTCTGTGGCAGCCAAGTAAGGTCATAAAAGGCAATAAGTATTTCTTCCACATGGCCTTCTCTCTCTTGGGATACTCATCCTTGGAACCTAGCCACCGTCTTGCAAGGAAGCCAAGTAGCCACATGGAGATGCCATGTGTAGGTGTTCTGGCTGTCTGGCCCAAGAGAGGCCTCACCAACCGCCAGACACAAGAACAGGCTAGCATCCACATTAGAGCACCCAGCCTTCCCCCTGGGCGACTGTCCAGATGTGACCAAGTGGAACACAGAGGTTGTCCCCATTGAGCCCTACCCAAGTATCAGATGTATGAGAAAATGGATACAACTCCCTCTTTTAACCCTTTAAGATTCAGGGTGGTTTGTTACGCAGCAGTAGATAACCATAACACGAGCCCATGGGGCTCCACAACCCTACAAGAAACGGATAAAGGGAAACCCCTCTTGACAGATGAGAAAACTCAGCTTAACGAGGCAAAGCCACTTGTCCCACTACATACAGACAACAAGCAACACAGCCAGAATTTGAACCAAAGTCCATCCATCCTCAGAATCTACATTCTTCGTTGATGTGATCACCAGCAGATCAATCTAGAGGGTGTAAAGTGTTTTGAGTTGGGAAAAAATGGGGTAGGGGGGTGGGTGGTGAAAGAGACAGGCCAAGAAATAAGCTTAGAGAAAGAGCAGGGCAAGCCAGAAAAAATAAGCAGACTTGCCATTGGAATTAAAGCCACTCAAGGTCAACCCCTACCTGGGTCAGCTAGGGACGCTCCCTGCTATGCAAATGCCAGAGGGGAATCCATTGCTCGGCACTCAACACCCAGGTCAGAAGGCCTGGGAGGGCCCTTTTCATCTTCCCATCTCTTCCTTCAACAGGGATGCGGGTCTTGTCTTTGAAATCCTGCTTCCTCCTGCCTTCCCCACTCCCAGGTTTTCTCCCTGAAACACACAGTGCCTGATTCACAAGGATGAGATGCTGAGAAAGCAGATACTAGAGCAAAACATCTTTCTTCTGGTTACACTTCGTTTCTCTCTCCCTCTTGCTTGAAGGATGGGGCCCTTCAACAGGTTAGGGACAGGAAAATGAAAGTCTTTCATATTCTGGGCAATACTTCTTTCTGGTTTTCACCTTTCCTTGTGTCCCCTGCATCACTAGGGAGATGTTTTGTAAAGATACTCATGATTTATTAAATGCCAGGCACTGAGTTGAGTGCTTGACATCTATGATTGTATCTGCTCCACTTCCAAATGGGCCATGGTAGAGATTAAATGACGGATGACACGTAAAATAGTCCCATGCCAGACACTGAGAAGCTAACCTCATTGACCACCTGCGGCTCCGCCAATAATAATAATAATTCATTATGATGATTACTTATTACAATCACCCTATAAGATAATGCCTCCTCTTTTTAGGTTCTATGACATCCCTATTTCTTGATGACAAAACTGAGGCAGGGACAGCATTGGTCCAAGGTCACCCAACTTACAAATGGCAGAGCCAGGACTCACACCCAGGACTCTACAACTCTGAAATCCGTGCTTGTAAGCAAGATGGCTGCTTGCCCATTCATTCCCAGGTGCCCCTCAGTGCCTCCACCCCTTTCTTGCCGTCCCTCTCATCTCCTCGCTTCCACGCCGACATTCTCTGCCCTGCAACATGCAAGAGCCCGAGCACGATTCCCAGCCCTTTGCACTTCTTCATCCAACAGCCTCGTAATACTATTACTGCTGATGGCTTTTCATTCCCAATGCCAAACCTGATTTGGAGTTCACAAGGCTGAGGGTTTCAATCCAGGCCCTGTGGACAGGCTCTGGGAGCCCTAAGTGACTGGAGCTTACAGACAATCTAATTGTTATTGACATTTGTGTCTGATTATTCATCAAGGAAGCGCTGTCTTATAGGCCGAGTCATTCTATTCCCCAGCCCCCTTTCAGCCTCCCCACTCACGACCAAACACGGATGCACCATCAGGGGTGGGCCAATCAATCGTAATATCACTCTACATCTATCAGAGCCACTTTTGTGGGCTTGGGTGCAGGGGCAGATGCGAAAGAAGGAAATGGGAAGATGAAGAAGTGGATGAAAATTATTGTGCACTGAATCTGAAATGGAAGCATTACACAAACAGAAAAGAGTAGATTGCATTACAAAAGATATCCATCTATCTATCTATTTATAGAAAAATATATCTACTTATATCTACCTACTTACAGAGAGATGATAGATAGATAGGCAGATAGATAGATAGATAGATAGATAGAAAGAATTGTATCTATATCCGTACTTATATACCCCACAACTTGGGAGGGTAATTATTAAGAAGCACGTCACTTGTCAATTCATTCTGCTTGGTTGAAGCCCAGTGTCCCAGGAAAATGTCCAATTTTATCTTGAATGACATTTGTGTCAGGTTAATCAACCTTGATCATAATCAATCCAATAAGTTGATGAGTTCCCTTGCCCTGTCCCCCCAAAAAAGCAGCTCATTCACGTCATAAATCTTTCCCTCATTTTATTTAATTCTATTTTTCTAGAATGTCCCATTGGCCACATCTCCCTTTGTAGGGTTATCTTGAGAAAGTTGAAGCCATCAGCACTTGCCGAGTGCTGGCTGCATCTGACCTCAAGTGTTTTCACAATTCCTCCTGACTTCCAAAATGTGTGAAGACCTCACGACATCAAAGGTCATTTTGCCAGGAGCAGTCAGAGTTTTGCACAGAGCCATCCATACTTTCTTGGACTCTAAACAATGACACAGTCCTTTGGAAGGGCTGGCACAGTGGCTGGTCACCACGATGACCCTGACCTACTCGCAAGAGGACTGAGCTAACCCACAGAGACCAGGGCTCTTCTTTGCTTAAAAAGAAAAGAAAATTGGCACATGAAAACAACAATGCATTCTACAGACTACCAGAATGACGAAAATTTAAAAGACTGATGATCCCAAGTGTTGGTGAGGCAGTGCGATGACTGAAGCCCTCATACCTTCTTTCTCTTTTTTTTTATAAATTTATTTATTTATTATTTATTTTTTTTTGGCTGCTTTGGGTCTTCGTTGCCATGCGCGGGCTTCTCATCGCAGTGGCTTCTCTTGTTGCAGAGCACAGGCTCTACGCGCACAGGCTTCAGTAGTTGTGGCACGCGGGCTCAGTAGTTGTGGCTCGCGGGCTCTAGAGCGCAGGCTCAGTAGTTGTGGCGCATGGGCTTAGTTGCTCTGCGGCGTGTGGGATCTTCCCGGACCAGGGCTCAAACCCGTGTTCCCTGCACTGGCAGGTGGATTCTCAACCACTGCGCCACCAGGGAAGTCCCCCTCATACCTTCTTGATGGGTGTTATGAGCCGAGTTGTGTCCCCTCAAATTTATATATTCAAGTTCTAACTCTCAGCAACTCAGAATGTGAGTGTATTTGGAGATAGGTTCTTTAAAAAGGTGACCGATTTGAAATGAGGTCATTAGGATGAGTGCTCATCCAATGTGACTGGTGTCTTTATAAGAAGAGATTAGGACACAAACATGCATGAAGGGAAGATCACGTAAAGTCACAGGGAGAAAACAGCCACCTACCAGCCTTGGAGAAAGGAGGCCTCAGCAGAAACCAACACTGCCGACACCTTGATCTTGGACCTCTAGCCTCCAGAATTGTGAAACAATCAATTTCTGTTGTTTAAGCCACCCAGTCTGTGGTACTTTATTATGGCAGCCCTAATGAACTAATACAATGAGGATGCAAAATGGCATAGCCGCTTTAATTTTTTTTTTTTTTTTTTTGCGGTACACTGGCCTCTCACTGCCGTGGCCTCTCCCATTGTGGAGCACAGGCTCCGGACGCGCAGGCTCAGCGGCCATGGCTCACGGGCCCAGCCGCTCCGCGGCATGTGGGATCTTCCCGGACCAGGGCGTGAACCTGCGTCCCCTGCATCGGCAGGCGGACTCTCAACCACTGCGCCACCAGGGAAGCCCTGGCATAGCCACTTTAAAAAAACAGTTTGCCTCTTATTATAAATTTAACCACACACTAATAATATAACCCAGAAATTCCATTCCTACGTATTTACCCAAGAGAAATTAAAACATGTTCACACCTAAAAATATGACCTAAAAATGAATATAATAATATAACCCAGAAATTCCATTCCTACGTATTTACCCAAGAGAAATTAAAACATGTTCACACCTAAAAATATGACCTAAAAATGAATATTTATAACATGATTATTTACAGTTAGCCCAAACTACTGAAACAACCCAAATGTCCATCAACTGTTGAATGACTAAACAAATTGTGGTATATCCATACGATGGAATACTACACAGCAATAAAAAGGAACAAATCACTGACACATTCCCAAACGTGGATGAATCTCAAAAGCATTCATTCTATTAAGCAGAAGAAGCCAGACACCAAAAATTATGTAATATAATTGCCATTTATATGACTTGCTGGAAAAATCAAATCTAAACAGACAGAAAACAGATCAGTGGTTACCAGGGGCTGGAGGTGGGAGAAGGGAATTGATTACGAAAGGAAACGGGAAAATTTGGGGGCAATGGAAATGTTCTATCTCTTGATTCCAGTGATGGGTTCATGTCAAATTCATCAAAATGTATTCTAAAAAGGGTACATTTTATTGCACATTAATTATATTTCAATAAACTTAACTTTAAAAAAAATAGTGCGCTATCCCTCTTTGCCTAAGGGGTAAATTTTTTTTTAATTCATAACATCCATTATTGGTGTAGATACAGGAAAGCAGTTACCTCCATGCACTCCTGTTGGGTGTTTAAATTAGGAATGTCTTGCTGGAAAGAAAACTGTCAGTTCTCTATCAAAATGTGAAATATACAGTTGTTTGACCCAGCATTTTCACCCTTAGGAATCTATCCTGCAAAACTACTTGTATATTTACAGATATGTCCATAGCGGTGTTGTTTATCATGGCCCTAAATAAGAAGCAACCCACAGAGAAAATATCCATCCGAGAAACAGGAGCTTAAAGATATACACCCACCTGTTGACATCGTTATCTTAAGGGAGGTCTAGGGGTGGGGTTAAAGAAGTGGCGCATTTTACTCAATATTTTTCTGTTCATTTTCATTTTTATACAGAGAATGAATCATATACTGTGTAATTTATTTTAACCCTGGGATCAGAACTCCCATTTTAATAAATAATACAAGGAAAATGCATCTCACTCAATCATCCTCTTAAAGTGTCCCCTTCCCTGCTCTCTCCCTTCTTTGACATACACACTGATTGTTCCAAGAAAATTAATTAGTTGAGATGGGTACCGACCATTCCTTTATTCTAGCAGATTTGGGGCAACGAAATTCTTCAAAGAAAAAAAAAAATGCTAGGGGCTACATGCTACTAGTGCCCATGCTACCAAAATAATGACAACAATTAAAAGGGAAAGAAATTGGCTGATTTCACTTAGGTGCAGATCCGATGATCAAGAGTTTCATATGCTTAGTGAAGGTTTTCTCTGAGTTGGCCCAATGACAGGAATAAAATTGGGAAGAGAAAAGGACGAAGAAATCGTGAACCATTTACACCGTGGATGGGGGATTAGAAATGCTTAGGGGAAAAGCAGATGGATTGATGTTGGATCCAGGTTTCTCTGACCTTAGAGGGTAAATATAAAACGAATCAACTTCAGTTACAGTGAAAAAACACCGAGTTCCTTTGGAACGAGGCTCTGATCGGGGACTTTGACTTTGCAAATACCCAATTTGCTTGCAACACTTAGCCTCTGAGGCCACCCTAGGAGCGTGTGCATTTGGACTGACTAGGGGCTGGCTTTCCTCTGTGTCCCACTCCTAGGATCGAGCAATTAGATATTCCCTTTCTTGTTGAACTCATCAACCTTGGTGAAACCAAAGATCTGCTTGAGCTACTCGAGTTATCAGAAAGGAGGATGGAAAGCAGTTATGCCCTTGAGTTACAAGTTTTCCCTGCAGCCATTTCTCCTCCCCAAAGGAGAGAATTATATCTCACCTTAAGCGTCCCTTGAATTTTTCCAGGTGAAGGTTCTAGGAATGATGGTCTCATTGAATTGTTTCTTAGGAAGTTTTAAGCTGGAAGTGGAAAAATCAAAGGATGAGGGAAAAACTTAGTAACTATGAAAGTCCCAACAATGGACCATAAGGCATCTTAGTATCTTGGTCAAACCCTATGATTATTTTCCCACTTAATTTGGCAGAAAGAAATTCCACTAAATTAGGGGTCAGCAAAATTTTCCTGTAAAGGGTCACACAGTAAATATTTTAGGCTTTGTGGGCCCTGTGGTCTCTGTCACAACTACTCAACTCTGCCCTTGCAGTGCAAAAGCAGCCGTGGACAATACATAAATGAATGGGTGTGACTGTGTTCCAATAAAACTTTATTAATGACACTGAAATTTGAATTTCATGTAAATTTCATGTGTCGCAAAATATTAATCTCCTTTTGCTTTTTTAAAAAACTTTCAACCGTTGAAAAAGGTAAAAAGCATTCTTAGTTCTTGAGCCTTACAAAACTGAGTGGTGGGGGGCTTCCCTGGTGGCGCAGTGGTTAAGGATCTGCCTGCCAACGCAGGGGCCATGGGTTCGATCCCTGGTCCGGGAAGATCCCACGTGCCACTGAGCAGCTAAGCCCGTGCACCACAACTACTGAGCCCACGCACCGCAACTACTGAGCGCGAGTGCTGCAACTACTGAAGCCTGCACGCCTAGAGCCCGTGCTCCGCAACAAGAGAAGCCACTGCAATGAGAAGCCCGCGCACCGCAATGAAGAGTAGCTCCCGCTCACTGCAACTAGAGAAAGCCCGCACGCAGCAGTGAAGACCCAACGCAGCCAAAAAAAAAAAAAAAAAAAAACAGGTGGTGGGTTGAAGTTGGCTCATGCGACCTGGTTTGCCAACCTCTGCCTAAATTGTCATGTCATTTATGGTTTTTGGTTACAAATATAATTCTATTTTGAAACCTCCCTTTTACTACATACAGTGTCTTAGCAGACAGATGGATAGACAGGTAGAAAACTGATAACTGCTAGGTGATATGTCAACAATTAGAATTTTTTTAAGCAAAGGAAATGGTTGCTGTCCATTTAGGATATTAGAATATAAGCCCCTTGAGGGCCGTGCTTGGCACGAGGCCTGGCACGTAGTAGAAGCTAATCGTTTCTCTCAGACCCATGAACAAATAACGGTCAAAGGAAAGGGAAATTTTGTTCCCATCCTAAAAATATCATCAACACTCATTTGTCCGAACTCTAAGTGTTCCAGAAAAACGGTAGAGGGCAGGCGTCAAAACTGAAGACTTAAATTAGATTAAGGAAATGAAAATAAATCACCAGCAGTTTCTTGGACAGAGGTGCATTGCAGCATCAGAGCTCAGACGCAGTGTCAGATCAAGATGAAAGTCTGGGAAAATCATCACAAAAGGAAGGATATGTTTAGATTGCTCTTACCAAAAGGAGAGGTCCCTTTTCGGGGAGAGAAAGAGAGAGAAATCAAGGGCAATAAGATGTCAAATTATATTAGCTAGGTGTTCATGCCCAGCTATGGCAGCGTAAACATTTAAGATTTTACTTTTTCTCTCATCAAATAATCCCTGAAAGTGGGCAGTCAGGGAACTATGGAGATTCCATCCAATTTTCAGGGAGGCAGAGGCAGGTTTCTTCTATCTTCGTCCTCCATCTCCAAGTTACCTCATAGTTTAAAGGAGCTGCTGGAACTCCAGCCATTACATAAACGTTACAGACTGCAGGTGCAGAAATGAAGAGGAGAGGACAAATGGGCACACTTATCGGCCGAGTTAACTTTCCTAGTCTTCCCGAGGCATCACAAACATTTCCGCTTGCCTATCAAGGGTCAAAAGTTAGGCATATGAACATATTTAGCTGCAAGGGAAGCACTGAAACGTAGCTTTTGATTGGTGCATTGCTATTTACATAAAACTGCTGGTCTATTTCTCCGGAAATAGAAGAGAAAGGATATTGTAAAAGCAACCAGGCATGGGAGTTCCCTGGTAGTCCAGTGGATAAGACTCGGTGCTTTCATTGCCGTGGCCCGTTCAATCCCTGGTCAGGGAACTAAGATCCAGGAGGCTGCATAGCATGGCCAAAAAACAAAAAGCAACTAGCCATATCTTCCTTAGCAATTACAATAGCTTATGAATTCATTGATCCATAAACATTTATTATACAATTACCAGGCTCGGCTTGCCAGACAAGGTTATAGCAGAGAACAATGCAAGTCTCTGTTCTTGTGGAGCTTAGAGAAGATAGACATTAAACAGAATCACAGATAATGAAGGTTTCTAAAATACAGGTTGCTATTGGAGCATATAAACTGGGTCATCTAATCCAGGGGTTGACAAACTTTGTCTTCAAAGGTTCAGAGTGGGACTTCCCTGGCAGTCCAGTGGTTAGGACTCCATGCTTCCAGTGCAGGGGGCCCGGGTGTGATCCCTGGGTGGGAGCTAAGATCCTGCCTGCCACACAGCATGGCCAAAAATCAAAAAGAAAAAAAGAAAATTCAAAGCATCAGAGAGTAAATTTTTTCAGCTTTGAGTGCCCTATGGTCTCTGTCTCAACTACTGTACTCTGCCGTTATAGCATGAAAACAGCCATAGGAAACATGTAAATGGATGGACATAGTTGTGTTCCAATAAAACTTTATTTACAAAAGCAGACAGGGGGCCAAAATTGCCCCACAGGTCATAGTTTGGTGACCCTGGATCTAAGCTAATGTGAGCTGTCAGTTAAGATCCTGCTGAAGGGATGCTTTATTAAGAGGAGACATAAAAGATGATCAGAAGTTCATTATGAAGAAAGGAACAGGGCTGACATAGAGTGTTCCAGGTGAAGAGTCCATCATTTCAAAGATGGAGCTACAAGAGAGAGCAAAGCATATTCATGGTATTTAAAGGAATCCAAATAGGATGGAGGAAAACAAGCAAGAAAGAGAGTTATAAAAGATGAGTTGGTAGGAGGTTGAAATCAGGGATTCCACAGGGGGTCTGTACTTTATCATAAGGGCAATATAGAGTGACTGGGGGCTTTCAGTAAGAAGTGACAGGATTAGACCTGCATATTTTAAGTCCGTTCTTGCTGTCGGACAGAGTGATGAGATCAGAGGGGCTAAGGATAGAGGTGAGACATCCACCAGAGTAGATAAAACGAGAAATAAAACCTAAGAACGTCAAGCGTTGGTGAACTGTTTTTACTCACAACACTTCTGGCACCAAATGCGTGAGTTTTTTCCACACACCAACCAATTCTCCAAATCTCCAGACACCAGCCTGGTGTCCTACAGTTCATTTCAATTCTGACACTGACTACCCAGAGTTAGTGTCATATTCCACAGGTTTAAGAGCTCAGTCCCCAAGACGGCCTTCACTTCAATCACGAGTATTGGGGTGCCCAAGGTACCCACAGGTCTGTCCGACTTGGTTGGAAATCAGGAGCTCCTACAACCTCCCTCCCCCAGGTTTAACAGTTTGTTAGCATGGCGCAGAGAACTCAGGGAAACAGTTTACTTATGCTTACTGGTTTGTCGTAAAGACACAACTCAGGAAGAGCCAAATGGCAGTGTTGCGTGGACAGGGTTTGGGGTGGCGGTAGGGGTTCAAGAAGCTTCCATGCCCCCTCTTGGGGTGCCACCCTCCCAGCACTCCATGTGCTCGGCAGCCCAGAAGTTCTCCAAACCCTGCTCACTGGGTCTTTACGGAGACGTGCTACGAAAGCATGCAATCACTGGCCGTTGGTGACTAGCTCAACCTCCAGCCCCTCTTCCCTCCCCAGAAGTTCAGGGGGTGGAGAGCTGAAAGTTCCAATCCTCTTATTATGTCTCGGTCTTTCTGTTGACCAGCCCCCAATCTGAAGCTTCCTACTTATCTCACTGGATACAAGTTAGACCATCACCACTCCAGAGATTCCAAGGGTTTTAGGAGTTGCGTTCTTTCATATCCGTCCAATTTCCCTGCCACTTTGGAAAGAACTGACCAACGTGAGAACAAGTTCACTACATCGCTACCAAACATCCAGATACTTCTTTCATTAGGTCCATGGGAATCTGCCTCCTTTTTTGAAACAGAATAGTGATGAACTCATGTTATTTTATGGACGTAACTTCATGATTTCACTGAGCAAGGACCACAGTGAGAGAACCAGGGTTTAATGGGATCTTGGCATATTTTGCTAGAACAGAGAGAATGTTCATAAACGTGCCAAACTTCCAGGCAAAGTGGCATCCTTTTGTATTTCTTTCTACACCTTTAAAAAGCCATTGTCCTTCCTTACCCACCCCCATATGGTAAATAGTCTAGATGGTAAAGTTTTAAAGTTGGAGACTTATAAAGGCGGACAGGAAATCAAAACCACCTCTGTTTCATGGTTTGTGATGACTTACTCTTCCACGGTTTCGAGTTTAGAAAGAGTTGGGGTTTTTTAAATTAATTTTTAATAGCATCTGCTGTTATTGTTTTTTCTATGTAGAAAATCTCTGCAAAGATCCAAGCTCACCCTCCCACTTAATCATCTTCTTTATGGGAGGAATAAATGACTTCAGAGTTGAGGTGCCGAGGGCATCCAAACTCTTTCTCAGCTGGTGCACTTTGGAGTGTGAGTAACTTAAATTGCGAACCCCCTCGGGGCCCAGGACTTATCTTCTTTATCTCTTGTAAAGGGTTGAACAGACTGTGAGTCTTCAACAAGCAATAAATAACGCTATATTCCACATCAATAATGAGTGCAGTCTAGTTGCAAAAAGCCGATTCTGATAAAAATCAAGGCCCAAGATATACGTATGCATATGGCCGGTTCCCTTTGTTGTACGGCAGAAACTCACACAGCATTGTAAAGCAATTATACTCCAATAAAGACGTTTAAAACAAAGAATCAAGGCCCAAGCATCACCCAAGCCTTGGATTTCATCCAAATGTGACCTCGTGGGAAGACTTTTTGAAAATTAAGAGGAGGGATGTGTGTGTTGCCTTGAATTTCCTGTCCATATTGATGCCCCTTAGAGTAGGAAGATAAGGGTTTTCGGAAGGTTTTTTCTTTCTACATATTGCTGATGATTCCCTAGGTTTGACAGCTAATTGGTCCTCAATTAATATCTATTGAATAAATAATAATAATAGCTAATATGTATGAAGTGCTTACCCTGTATCAAGCACTATGATAAGGCTTTACACGGAGTAAGTATCTCATGTCAACACAATGGGGTAGGTTCTATTACTGGCCCCATTTTACAGATGAGAAAACAGAGATTCAGAGAGGTTTCGTCACTTGCTCAAGGTCACTTAGCTAGTGAATGGTACAGCAGGATTTTAACTCCAGCTCAGAACCACTCCATTTTACTGTCTCTGCAAATCAAATACCTCATCGATTGAATATGCTGACTTTTGTGCCTGAGTTAAGACCAAAAATGGGATTACTGAAATTCAAGGGTTAAAAAAAAACCTTGCCAAACGATTCTTGGGTGGTTAAGCCTCAGAAGAAGTGGTAGATACTCACATATCTCAGTTGCTTTGCCCTGAATATAACCAACTCCTTAATGTCTCAGAAACTTGGAATTTGGCATTAAAAAGAACTTCAAAGATTATTTCATTCAACGTCTTACCCAACAGAAGACACCTTTCCATGGAACAGTGCAGCCTCTGCTTGCCTGCCTCCAGGGACAGGAGGCTCACTACCTCAAGTACCTTCAAGCACTGCCTAAGGGGCAGGCTACCCTTTCCTCACCTTTCAGACCTAAGCAAGAAGTTGGTGCCTAATTCCTGGTGCTTCACAAGAAATACAGATCTGTCTGCCTAAGTGAACACTCTGGTTTGTTCCCTGGAGAGACAGACAAAATGATATCAGAGTTTATTGAGGCTTCCTGCCGGCCCAAGTCTCCACATGCTACTCCCAGCTCCATAATCCTCAAATCTACAAAAATACAACAGGACGGCATGTGCCGAGACTTCCCTGGTGGTCCACTGGTTAAGACTCCATGCTCCCACTACAGGGGGCATGGGTTTGATCCCTGGTCGGGGCCACACGGCACAGCCAAAAGGAAACAAAAAAGATGGTGTGTGCCATGATGTATTCTGGGAGGCAGAGAGAAAAATCTCCAATGTTCTAAGGAAATACCCAGGCAGCCTCTATACCCCTTCCTCTTGGTCTTCTTTCACTGGCACTTGAGTATCTTTTTGTCACTCTGAACACTCAGGAGTTCTAATAGGACCTCTCCCAAGGCCAGAGTCCTTATTTTCAGCCAACCCTACCTCACCTACCTACCTCTCCTACTCATAGCCAGCCCCCTCCACATCTCCTTAGTACCTGTGTGCCTACCACAGCGAAACTGTAGTGGTGACAAGCATTGTCCTTGAAGCCAGAGGGATCTGTGTTTGCATCCCATGTTTATTGCTTACTAGCTGTGTGACCTTGGACAAACATCTTAGCCATTCGGGGCCTCCATTTCTTCATTCACAAAATGACCTTATTCCTCAGAGGGATACAGCTCATGGAAAGGAATAAGTGGATCTATCCTGACGATCTAACGTACAGCATGGTGACTATAGTTAACGATACTGTATTATATACTTGAAAGTTGTTTAAGAAAGTAGATCTTGGGCTTCCCTGGTGGCGCAGTGGTTGAGAGTCCGCCTGCCGATGCAGGGGACACGGGTTCGTGCCCCGGTCCGGGAGGATCCCACATGCCGTGGAGCGGCTGGGCCCGTGGGCCATGGCCTCTGAGCCTGCGCGTCCAGAGCCTGTGCTCCGCAACGGGAGAGGCCACAACAGTGAGGGGCTCGCGTACCGCAAAAAAAAAAAAAAAAAAAGGAAGTAGATCTTAAGTGTTATCACCATACACTGAAAAAAACGGTAATTATGTGAGGGGATGGAGGTGCTAACTAACCTTAGTGTGGTAATCATTTCACAATATAGCCGTTCATCAAATCATCACGTCATATACCTTAAACTAACATGGGTTACATGTCAATAATATCTCAATAAAGCTGGAAAACAATAATAAAATAAAATTAAATAAAATAATAAAATAAATTGACACACAGCACATAAATTGATACAAACAGATAATCAGACAGACACCCAGACCGTCACACAGACATTTGTACAGACATATGCATAGACACACACACACACAAAGACACACACGAAGTAACAGCAATCCGTCACAACTACAGCTCTGTTCCCTCGCCCGCAGCCAACCTCCGTCCCCGCACCTCCCACCTCCTGCACCCCTGCGCCTTCCCCTTACCCGCCACACCCCAGCCCCTAAATTCAGAAAGTTGGGCCTGCAAGGACGTTTGATCGGCCAAGCCCCCTTCAGTGGTTTTATTTTTCCGAGTGCGGTTTTGAAGCAACATGGGAAGTAATGAGAGGAAATAATTTTGTTCATTGTTGAACAAGCGGAGGACACTGTGGCAATGTGTATAACAGATGTGTGTGCAGGGAGTTTCTATACACGATTGTGTGCTCCCATCTCTCTCCAAAGATGGGGAATTCAAATCGGCATTTTTATTTTTTTAAGGGAAGGAAGCAGGAGGAGAGCTTGAACCCACTCCAGAGGTGTATGAAGTTGGACAGCCCTGAAGCATCGGGTGGCCTTGCCTGCAGCCTGGTTTCTCCTAAGAAGAATCACGGCATGCCTGCTGATGTTAATTCCTCGATTTATATAATGTCAGGGAGTCAGGTTTTATCTCTCCTAGCCCCCAAAAATAACATTAAAAAAAAAAACTGAACAGAATGAAAATCACTTCATGGAGTCTTCCAGATGAAACCAGGAGTCTGGCTACCTTGGGCTCATGAATGTGGTATCGGAACTGTACAGGCTTCCGGTAAAATCCAGCCCATGTGTCCCTTTAAGGAGAAAGCCCCCCTGCCCTTACTGCCCGCTAAATGTCATCCCCTTCCTAGGCATCCTTCCAGTTCTTATGTTTTAGGTCAAGCATGCTTTAATCTTATCTCTGGTCTTTCAGCTCAGACCTCGCTAAAGAAGCTTCTGCCAGGAGCCAAGGTCATATGCTCTTTTTCTCCCTGGAAAAGCCAACAGCCTCCTCTGGTCCACAGGCATAAGCTTAACCAAAGATCACAACTGGTTACATGTGAGCTGGATCCAGACCCCAGACCTGTTTTATCTGGCTCACAGAGCGTTGGCTCAGACGATATGTTTTCAAAATATTGAATCATCTGCCAACATTGAAAAATCAGAAGCTTTCACATAAAAGTTGCAGTTTTTCAGCTTTTCTTGAAAACTTGAAAGTTCTGGCAACACTCAGCCTATATTCCTACAAGGTTACCTTGGCTAGAGCTGAGTGGCGGGTGGTCCCTTGAGACAGGACGCTGCATTTTGCCACAGTCCACACCACTCCCTAGTGTCTCCTCACACTGTGTCTCAAAGTCTGTTGCTCTTTAACACTGACCTCTCAGTGTTGTTTTACTTAGAGAAGAATTAATGGGACAGGAAGATAGGTCTGACACCCACTTCTCTTTCAAAAGTAGAGAAATAAAGGATCATGATGGTGTAATAACAAAAAAAAACTTAACACTTACTTGGAATATTCTAAGTTCATTATATGAATTAATTCATTTAATCCACACAGCAACTCTCTAAGGGTTGGTCTGTGGGTGTTATCTTGCTATTGTTTTTTGGGTTTTGGTTTGGTTATTTTTTTTGGCCGCACCACATGACTTCTGGGATCTTAGTTCTCCCACCAGGGATCGAACCCAGGCCATTGGACTGCCAGGGAATTCCCTGCTACCTTGTTATTGTTGACATTGTTGTTGTTATTACCATTTTAAGGAATGGGAGAAATTACGGTAAACAAAGAAGGCCAAGTTTTACAGGGAACGAGGTATCTATTTCTTTGTGGAAATGAAACTGTCCTATATACCATCCTATGTACATCTTAAAGATCTTCCATTTGTCCCTCCAGAGCCACTCACCACCCTTCCCCACCCTACTCTCTGCCCCTGGAGATGTATCCTTACAGATCTGTATGGGTCCCTTCTTTGGCTTCAAGTTGGACTTGGCCAACAAGCGACATGGAGAGGAAACTATGGGTGTGAGTGAACCTGAGGTATATATTCCCCAGCTCCCTCCCTGTGGGGTCAAAGAGTCATAGCAGGTGGGCTGAGTCCCTCTACCCGAGGTCAGGGGTCCAGTCCAGGGCCTCTCCACAGAATCGCCCTCCTCAGTAACTTCTCTTTCAGCCTAGGGGAGGTAAGTGCTCCCACGTGTTACTAGTCTCAGGGTACTTCAGTATTCGTCTTGGTTTTCTTCTACCTCCTTAGTTCCCTTCATCCTTCACAAACATCTGTAAACAGTCCCTTGAGGAACCTTCCATCAGATGGCCCGGTGGGAGGGTATCATCTGTTTCCTGCCAGGATCCCATCTAATGCATCTTTTTTTTTTTTTTTTTGGGCTCACCATACGGCATGCAGGATCTTAGTTCCCCAACCAGGGATCGAACCCTGGCCCCCTGCAGTGGAAGCGTGAAGTCCTAACCACTGGACAGCCAGGGAGTTTCCCATCTAATACATCTTTAATCAGCATCCTTCATTTGTGCTCCCTGCCCAGCCCGAGAACATATTTGAGTTTGCTACCCCTGCACTAGACTTACATTTTATACAGCACACAAGAGGAGTCCAGTAAGCTTATCTGTGGCTCTCAGAAAATTAATTCTTTTTTTCCACCACCATCTTTGATGCAAAAAAAGAGAAATATGTTTTTTGCTCTTGGGTTGAGAGCATGCCCTTGGGTTTTTGCTCATGCCCTTGGGTTGACAGACCATATGGGGTAAAGAGCACTGGAATAGGAGTTAGGAGCCCTGCATTCTAGGCAGAAGGCCCCCTTTCAGAAACACAGTCGCTTTGCAGAAGAGCCAGCTGGGACCTCACCAGATGCAATCGTGCAAAATAGAGTGGCCACAGACAGGATCTTTCCAAGCCCTGCCCAGGGAGGAAGGCAGCCTGCCCAGATTTTTCTCTTTCTATTCTGTTTCCCTGTTCGATACCCATCCCCACCTCCCCTTAAGCCTTGGATCAACCCCCCTTACCGCCCCCCCTAAAATTTCCAGTTGTGCATCTATGGCATACATGTTTGTTTTTTGACAAAACTTCAACTCTCTATGTGGGAGAGGAATGCCTCTTTTAACAGAAAATCAATGTTGTTAATAAACAAAGTCCATGTTATTTAGCATCGTTGGACCCTACAAGTCCCACCAGGTCTCTTGGCACTTCTATAGAAATATGTTTCTGGATAATCCCAGAGCCCCTGGCCAGGCCTCACCCAGAAGTCTCTGAAAGTTAAAATAATCACATCGTCAAGCAGTGGATGAGATCAGAATTGTGCAAAAGGGCCCTTGGAAACAAAATCCTTCCTCGGCCAGAAGCAGAGAGAGTGAGAACATGATTTCTCTCTTTCTTTAGCGTATGTTTGCTAAAGACCTTCTCACTGCCAAGCGGGTCCTGGAGGTGCAGGGGGCAAGTGAGAGATAGTCCCCTGGTTCCCTGGGGGCCCACGTTCCAGATGGTGCCCACACACCCAAGACCCTATTTTGATGGAATTTTCAAAGTTCAAGGGGATCACAGACACAGGGACCTACCACAGTGACTTATACCCCAGCGACTTATACCCCAGCCTTGGTGTCGGGGTTAAGTTGACACAGGAGAATGGGTGCTAGAAGCAATGGGAACGGCACGTACAGGTGCACAGAGATGCGAACACCAGGTATGCCTGGGCCACAACAAGAAGTTCCATGCTGCTGATGGGCAGGTGTTCTAGAGCCCATTCATCCCCCCACATTAGTACATAAGCTCTCCATGAACTTATGTTTACCGGGGGGGAAGTGTTAGGGAGAGGGATAGATTGGGAGTTTGGGATTGACATGTGCACACTGCTGTATTTAAAATAGCTAACGAATAAGGACCTACTGTAAAAAATAAATAGACAAATAAATGAATAATTTTTAAAAGAAAGAAAAAAAAGAACATAAGCTCTCTGAGGGTAAGGATTCTTGTTTTGCTCATGACTATAATGCCTGACACACAGTAGCTGCTCAAAAAATATGTGTCATATGAATGTATCCATATATCTACTGAGAACTTTCTAGATAATATACTCTACTGGGGAATTAACACTGGACAGAACAAAGGTCCAGCTCTCCAGGTGCTCACAGGCTGAGGGAGGGGATTAAAGGTAAGGAAATGGACAATTGCGATACAACGTGATAAATAGTAAGATACGGGAGCTGCTAGGGTGGACTTTTTGATGAAGTAAGAACCCTGGAGAAAGTTAACATCTCAGCAGAGTTAACCAGGGATGAGGGGACAGGAATGGACACTCAAGGCAGTGGGAGCAACACATGCAAAGGCTTGGGGGTGAGAAAAAGCAAGAAAGGATGGGATCAGTGGAGACAGACAGCCGTTGGGTTGCATGTCACAGACAAAGGTCATCCAGCCAGAACACAGAAGATAGATTGATAGATCACCAGATACATACATACGTACATATATACATACATACATAGATAAAGACTGACAATAAAATTCGATCACTCCAATAACCAAGTCTCCAATAACCAAGTCAACCAGGTCCCTAGGTGTCTTGCTTAATAAGGACACGTCACCTTTATTAATCACTTTCTATGTGCCAGCCACTGGGCTTTGAAGCTATTTACTTTTCAGCTCTAAGAAGTGGGTCTCACTTTTATCCCCATTGTACAGGTGAGCCAACTGAGGTTCTACGGTGCAAAGTGACTCCCATACAGGGTTCACAGGACCCACTCACAAAGATAACAGAGGTGTGAACCCAGGTCCATGAGAGCAATGGAGGCATCTTGTAGCACGAGAGGGAAGGTAAAAAAAGGAACAGAGGACAGCGAGGAGGAAAGTGAGTCACTTTATCCACACGCATGTCCTCCTGGCTCATCAAATGCAAATGAAACCTGGGATGGAACAAGCACCGGTAATTAAAGTGGAATGAAGGTGGGGATGGTGGAACAATAGGGCACATTCTCCACCACCAGAGGCAGGGTGGTTGCCATGGAGACAGACCAAGGTGATGGGACCAGAGATCAAAGGCCGCCCCATGATCTTCTCTGTTGGAGTTGAAGGATCAACTGTCGTAGCTCCTGGAGAACCAGAGAACAGAGCTAGCTGTCCCAGCTAGAGGACAGTTTCTTAGCACCTGCTTCTGAAGCTGGGACATAGCATACGGTTGAAGGGAGAGTATTTGTGTCCTTCAATGATTATGTTTGTTTGTTTGGGTTTTTTCTTTTCTTTTCTTTTCTTTTCTTTTTGGCTGCGCAGCATGTCTTGGGCTTGCGGAATCTTAGTTCACCGACCATGGATTGAACCAATCCCCTCGGCAGAATGATTATTATTTTATTAACTTTAATTTTCTTTATACCAAGCTTGTTGTCAAAAACTCCAACAATGGATACAAAACAGATATGCATTAAAAGGAAAATTCTCTTCCTCTTACTTGAAGGCCCTGATAATTAACTCTTTCTAAAAAGACACACAAGAGGGCTTCCCTGGTGGCACAGTGGTTGAGAGTCAGCCTGCCGATGCAGGGGACGTGGGTTCGTGCCCCGGTCCACGAAGATCCCACACACTGCAGAGCGGCTGGGCCCGCGAGCCATGGCTGCTGAGCCTGTGTGTCTGGAGCCCATGTACCGCGGAAAAAAAAAAAAAAAAAAGACACACAAGAAATCGAAAGCTTTTCTTGCTCCTTGGGTGACCTGGGTAGCTCTGGACAAAGAGAAGGAAGCTGTCTTCACTGTATATCCTTTTATACATTCTGATTTATTTTTTAATTTAAAACTATAAATTAAATTTAAAAAATAAGTATAATTTTTAAGCTAAAATTATACACATAAAATTTAACCAACTTTTAAATAGGCGTTTATGTCGCTTACAGAATTTTTTTCTCTTTGCACATAGAAACTTAGATATGGAACGTATACAATTGTTCAACAATGAAAATCTGTCTCATCCTTTTTAAAGGTTTTGTGGAATTCCTTAAGGCCATGGTCTATGTAATCTATTCCCTTTCTATAAAAAAGAGGGGATTGAAACATTGCTGTTCCCCTTTCATGCTTCCGCCTGGATCACTCCAGACTGAAAGGGAGCAGAGTAGCTACCTGGGCACTTCAACATGAGGCCAAGTCAAAGCTCTAACGTTTGGACGGCTGAGTCAGGTGACCTATGACCTGGCACACAGACGCAAGAGGTTTTTTTGGGGTTTTTTTTTTTTTGGCCACGCTGCGCGGCATGTAGAATCTTAATTCCCTGACCAGGGATCGAACCGACGCCCTCTGCACTAGAAGCTCGGAACCTTAACCACTGGACCACCAGGGAAGTCCCCAAGAGCTCTTTAATCAGATCTCCTGGGCTCAAATCCAGGCTCAGTCCTTTAACGGGATCTCAGGCTAAATCTCAATGTTCTTATCTCTTAAGAGGGCATCACAGTATCTCCCTCACAGAATATTCCTGAGGAGTAAATGAAAAATCTATGCATAGCACCCAGGCTGTTGCCTGGCAGAGAATACCTAAGTGCCCCGAAAATGACCCGTCTTAGTGTCCTTATTCTTATCATACTATTACATCCTCTAGGATGACTATTGGCTAAGCCCCCCTCTCCTCCAGCCACTCACTCAGCACATGTTAATTGAGTGCCTAGTATGTGTCCAGCTGGGGTCCACCCAGCTCAAGGAGAAAGGCACACATCAAAGGGAAAACTTCAGCCAGCTCTGGCTCCAGAGCCCAGAATTTCAGTTTACACCTCTGATCTGGAGATGCCCTAAATCAGCAGGGACCTATCAAAGAGACAAGAAAAAAATAAATAAACACCTAGAGTTCAAAGTCACTAATGCGGCTCCAGCATATTAGGACACTGTATTTGTTTCCAGGGATCTGAACAGGGACGTTTCAAGAGAAATTTTAAGGGAGCACTTCCAGAATGCGTTTTGTTCACACTCACTTCTAAACCAATGAACCCCCATAGGGAAATCAGTGTGGGTCCAGGTTTAAGTTAAATTATACTAATAGTAGTAGTAATAATATTAGCTCTTATTTATTAGGGGTTTGCTATGTACCAGACTCTGTGCTAAGAGCTTTCCATGCATCATCTCATTTCACCTTCAAAATAAGCCAAGAGGCAATTCCCTGGTGGTCCAGTGGTTAGGACTCAGCACTCTCACTGCTGGTGCCCAAGTTCAATCCCTGGTCAGGAAACTGAGATCCCACAAGCTCCACGACGTGGCCAAATTTAAAAAAAAAAAAAAAAATTTAAGCCAAGAGATATGAAGTGTTAAGATCTACAGGATACAGATGAACCACTGGAGGCTCAGAGAGGTCAAGGGGCTTGCCTGAGGTCACACAGCTAGTAAATGGCCAGGCCAGGATTCTGACTCTAAAGAGTCTGTTCCAGAGCTCCCTGCCACCCGCAAGTCAAAGAGCAAAGACTCCTCAAACTTGGGGAGGATTTGGACTTCTCTTCTCTTCTCTAAACCCCTGCAAAGGCCACCACAGTAGAAGACCAGAAAGCTAACTGAAAGCGCAGTGGTTAACTCCCCTTTGGGTGTGCTCTGGAGCTGTGCACACAGGCTACAGAAGAGGGGCTACAGAAACCTGAATCATTTAGCACAAGGCCTGGAAGACAATGCATGACATTGTAGGCCGAGGCAGCTGAACCTGAGAACCCTGGGGACCTGGCCGCATCTCTCTAATCGGATCTGAAAACCACATTCCTATGGTTCCCCCAGGTTGCACCGAATTCCTCTGGCTTATTAAGCAGGTATGACCCGTCTTTTTGATATAAAAACAACAGGCTGTGTGCTGGGCTGGGCTGAGACCTAACAGAATATAAAAAGTCAGCAGCACAAAGCCTAGCACCTCCAACACACATCTGGAAAGCATTTTCTATTGATATAAAAATGGATGTGTGGATAACGCATGTGTGTATTTATGAATCTGGTGTATTAACCACAAAGGTCACAGTGAGAAAGGGCCATTCTGACTCCAAAGCCAGCCCCCATGCTGAGCTTTCGGATGACTTCGGGGTTGACTTATCCCAACCGAGGTCAAAGCTTCATATACACACCTTCTTCTCTACTAACCAGGCCTCCAAAACCCAACCAGGCTGAACACGGACGCTTTTTCTCTGGTGTCTTGGAGTGGATGCATTCGAAAATGGAACACGCTTATGAGGTCTGCTGATTCTGACCCCTTCTAGTGAGAGCTGTTACCTGACTGAAAGCCAGGATTCTTAGAAAACTGCATTTTTCAAGAAAGCTGGTTGATTATATATATGTGTGTGTGTGTGTATTTATATATATATATACATATTTGTTTCATTTATTCATTCAAGAAATATATTTCGAGCATCTACTATGTGCCAGTAATGGTTCCACGTGCTGGGGATACAGTCACAAACAAGATACATTAAGTCCTGTAGTCTTGGAAGTTCCAATCTAGTGAAGGAGACATAAAATAAACCAGTAAATGAATAAATATAGAATATAATTGTGATGGACAGACTCTAAGTTACCCCTTCCATGATTCCTGCCTCCCAGTATTCTCAGTTTTGTGTCATTCCCTCCCCTTTAGTATGAATGGGACTTGCGCCTTGTTTCCAACCAATAAAATATGGCAGTAGTGGTGGAATGTTATTTCTATGGCCTTACGGTCTTGCTAGCTGACTCGCTCTGAAGACCCTCCTGGCTGGCGTGATGAAGAAGGCAGCTGTGTCAGTCAACTGCAGGCAGCCCTAGGAGCTGAGCGGCCTCCCGCTGACACTGACTGAGAAGCCAGGGCTCTCATTCCTATGACTACAAGGAAATTCATTATTCCAATAACCTTGGTGAGCTTGGAAGTGGATCCTTACCCAGTCAAGCCCCCAGATGAGAAAGCAGCCCAACGAACACTTGGAGAGCAGCCCTTTGAGGCCCTAAGCAGAAGACTCAGACTCCTGACATAAAGAAACTGTGAGATAATCAATGTGTGCTGTTTTAAGCCACTGTTCGTGGTGATTTGTTTTAAACAACCATAAAAAATTAGTGGAATAATTATAGATAGGAATAAGTGCTATGAAAAAAATAATAAAGGTAAAGGTTAGAGTGAGGGTGGAATTGTCCAGAGGGGGCCTCTCTGATTAGGTGACATTTGAACACAGACCATCAAGAAGCTGTGTGGAAAATCTGAGGGAACAGTGTTAGGAGGAAAAAGAAGGGCAAACACATGGTTTCGTGAAGGAAGAGAGGAGTTGGTATATTGAGAAACAGCAAGGAGGCAAAAGTGGCTGCAGCCAGTGGTCAAGGAAAGGGTGATGGGAGCCAATGAGCCAGTGGTCAGATTATCCAGTGCTTTGTGGTTCACGCAGTAAGGACTCTGGATTTCAGGCTAAGAATACTGGGAGGTGATTAGAAGGATATAATAAGATTCATGTTTTTAAAGAGACTTCTCTGGCCGCTATGCTGAGAAAAACTGAAAAGGAGGAAAGATGGAATCGTGAAGACCACATAGGAGGCTGTGGTCATTATCTTTGTAAAACGCTGGTGGCTTGGCCTAGAGTAGGAGTGAAACGAAGAGAAGCCATCAGATTTGGGTTCACGTCTCTGAGGTTCCCTCCTTTCTACAATATGCCTCTCAACTTCTAACCACTTTGGAAGCCCCAAAGTCCGACCTCTGAATCCTCAGCCCAGTAAGACGGTGAGTTTCTGCTCACCTTCTATTCCTCTGCACCACGAATTAACCAAAGTCTTTAGAGAAAAGGCTGGGATCAATTTAAAGATCCCCTTCCCCTCCCCCTAGCATCATATTCCCACAAATTCTATATGTGCTGGTGCATTCCGATTCTTATAAACAGTTGTTGCATGTATTTATGTCCAGCTTTTCTCAATGTTTTTGGAGGAGGGTTATTTTCATACAAGCTCCACTGGAACTGACTTTTTCACTGAAGTCTTATCCCACGCCTGGTTCAAATCAATCCCTATACGGTAGTGGTTATGAACCCAGACTCTGGAGCCAGGCTGCCTGGATTCAAATCCCACTTCTGAAACCTTCCAACTCTGAGTCTGAGATTTATCACTTAACCTCTCTCTGCCTCAGTTTCCTCATCTTTAAAATTGGAAGAGGACTTCCCTGGTGGTGCAGTGGTTAAGAATCCACCTGCCAATGCAGGGGACATGGGTTCGAGCCCTGGTCCGGGAAGATCCCACATGCCACAGAGCAACTAAGCCTGTGCACCACAACTACTGAGCCTGTGCTCTAGAGCCCGCGAGTCACAGCTACTGAGCCCGAGTGTCACGCGCCTTAGAGCCCGTGCTCCGCAACAAGAGAAGCCACCGCAATGAGAAGCCCGCGCACCGCAACGAAGAGTAGCCCCCGCTCATCACAACTAGAGAAAGCCCGCATACAGCAACGAGGACCCAACACAGCCAAAAATAAATAAATAAATTTTTTTAAAATAAAATAAAATTGGAAGAAAAATAGTTCCTATCTCATGAAATTGTGAGGGTAAATAGAACAATACACTTAGAGCGTGTAGAGCACTGTCTAATACATAGCAAGTATTTATATAGGTCTTTATTATTATTTATACAATAGATGGGAAAGAAGGACCCACCTTGATACATGGCAAGTTAATGGCAGAACCTAAAACTCAGGTCTCCCAACTTTCAGCCCAAACATATAGAAAAATATTGGCATGGAGATAATACCTGTAAGAATGTGAATTCCCTGGAACGCCCATCAATATTATTACTATAGAGTAGTTAACCTTTTGTTTGTTTGTTTGTTTTTTGGCCGTGCCACATGGCATGTGGGATCTTAGTTCCCCAACCAGGGATCAAACCTGTGCCCCCTGAAGTGGAAGTGCGGAGTCTTAACCACTGGACCGCCAGGGAAGTCCCGTAGAGTAAGTAGTTAACCTCTTTGATAACCTTTCTCCCAGAGGGTAGAGTGTTGATGGTATGGAAAATCAGATAGGTAAATTTTGCTGGAGAAGAGATAAGGGGAAAGTCTGGAGCATAGGAGTTAGGACTACGGAGGAACTGTGATTAACTAGGCATAGCAAAAGCCAGTTCTTCATCTATTTCCCATTTTGTCATGCTCTGCATTGGGAGAGTTCACGTCCCCTGGCTTTGTAAAGTTTACACTTAAGCCTCAACTTAGACCTGGAACACTGGAAGAAAAATGGGTGCAGGTGGGTTCCCATTTCTGTACAACCGCCCAAGCACCCAGCTCCCGAAGTCCTAAGACTCTCTGTACTACTTCCCATCGATTCCACTCCTCTGCCCACCAACAGGGAAACAGGCCTCCCGGCCAGAAACTCAGAGGATGCCAACGCCATCCTGGCACCACTCCCGGCTTGCTCCGCGGTCCTGGGAAAATGACGGAACTCCCCAGCACACTCATTTCCCTATTGCCAGAAGAGAGACAATAAAATCCGCTTCCCAGAGAGCCAAGGGAATTAATTACTTGAGCATTTATTAAGTGCTTTGAAGATACAATGTGTGAAGTGTTCACTTTTTCCCTTCCTTGCTCTCAGGTTTGCCTAAGCAGGACAAGAAGTCACTAAGAGCCAAGCCCACAGCTTCCATGGAAAGTTCAGGACACTTCCTAAGGGCACAAGCAGCATATTAACTCTCACTTGAGTTTCAGCCTGTGCAGCGCGAGGGATGAAATAAGTTTGCAGAAACTCTCACAGCTTGGCTGAATTCCCCTCCAGTAGCATGTTGGAAACTTTCACAGAGCTGCTTCCATATCTTCATCATTTATTCAACAATTTTTTGATTTCGCATTTTATATTGGAGTATAGTTGATTTAAAATGTTGTGTTAGTTTCAGGTGTATAGCAAAGTGATTTAGTTATACATATTCATATATCTATTCTCTTTCAGATTCTTTTCCCACATAGGTTATTACAGAGTATTGGGTAGAGTTCCCTATGCTATACAGTAGGTCCTTGTTGATATATTCAACAAATATTTATCGAACACCTTCTGTGTGGTAGGGATTCTTTGGGGCACAGGGAATGTAGCAATAAACAAAACATCAAAAATCCTTTCATTTTAGAATTTATATTCCACTGGGAGATTGTGGGGTGGGAGTGGGGGGCACACAATAAATAAGAAGAACAAGTAGTATATAGTCTATGAGATGGTGAAAAGTGTTAAAAGGGAAAGTAAGGGACAGTAGTAGAGAGGAGTTGCTATTTGATGAAAGGTGGACAGGGAAGATGACATTTGAGTAAAAACCTGGAAGGAGCAGGGAGGAAGGGGGGCTACGTAAGGGTAGGGTGCTCCAGGAAGAGGGAACATCACGCATAACGGTGCTGAGGCGGGAGCTTATCTAGAATGGAGCATGGAGAACCGTGTGGCTAGAGTAGAGGAAACTAAGAGAAGAGTAGGGGGAGACAGAGGCAGATGGGCAATGGGGGAGGGGAGTTGTGCAAGTCATGGGAAGCCTGATAGGTCATTAATACTTTGGCTTTTATCTGAGTGTAGTATAAACCCACTGGTGGTAGATGAATGGATGGATGGATGGATGGATGGATGTTTGGATGGATGGATGGATGGATGGATGGATGGATGGATGGGTGGATGGATGGATGGATGTTTGGATGGATGGATGGATGGATGGATGGATGGATGGATGGATGGGTGGATGGATGGATGGATGGATGGATGGATGGATGGATGGATGTTAGATATATTGGATGG